>NW_019102403.1:0-102993 GCF_001856785.1 Myzus persicae
TATATATATATATATATATGCGAATAATAATAATATTAATAACACTCTTTATGTGTACAATAATTAAATTTCCCAATGGTCTTACAAAAAATAAAAACATTGTGCACAGTGCAAAATTAAAAAGCATTTTTTTTTACCCAGGGTAAGGGATGTGATATAGATACGGCTACAGGTTTATACTGTTTGCGAATTTCTCGAAATCTTCTAGAAATGGTTTCGTCATATCATCGTCGGTATTAATGAAGTCGTATCGTACCTACTTGACATGACAATATGTATTACATAATAATATATTTGTTCTGGAGGCTGAAGAACTTAGATTTAATGTCTATGCCTGCAAGTCTGAGAAGTTCTCGAATATGCGCGCTACACGCCGGGTCATTAACCATTGTTTCTGGTGAAAAACTATAAAAAAACAGCATATTAAGAATAATTATGAAATTACCTAGGTATGGATGATACACAGATTATCCTACCTTTACTGTACTCAATACGAAACCTACTTTTTAAAAACCCGTGTGTGGAGGCGAAAGGAGGGCCGTAAGTTTGCCATTTGAAGTGGCGGACCACAGGTGCCGAACGAGTTAACTTATCCGTATCGCTTGGAAAACTTTCAGTCACTTTGTTAATATCGATCCCGACCCTCTTTCAGACGTCCCCGCGTACCCATACATGATTACCACCTGCCATTGCCCGACAAGGAACCACGAGACCACATCTCACGAAATACAGCGAATGTAATGTATTTCGCATAGAACGAAACATTCGTGCAATGTCGGGGGTCTTAAGCCTCAGAGTTTTGCGCTTTTTAATAGTATTCCACAAATCCTGGGCTTGATATTCCAAAACTTATGTGTGTAGCTCGCAAGTTTTCATTTATTATAATTTAACGCATGCCTATACTTGTACGAAACTATATTTGTATACGTTCGATTCATCTAGTACTGCAGTAGTGCAGTCTTATTTGTATCGCAATGTATAGTACAACTAACTCGTATATTTTATATTTTCTGACAACGGAACGAACACACGTGAAACTTACACACGCTGAAAATGAAATAGCATAAGTGGATAACTATTACAACGTATAAAACAACAAACCGTTTTGAGATTAGTATTTGTATAGGATAGATGTTTAAAAGCTAAATACCAATGCGATGGAAATTATCTTGTATGATGTTATTTGAATTCACTATATCAAAATCATAAAACGAAATATAGCATTTAATTGAACTAGTCGTATAAAGTGGGCAGAATTGAAATTTGGAAGTATTAGAGCTTTGATAGGTACCTACAATGGTAAATAACAATTTTGTTTTAAGTTAAATTACTTTTGTTTATTGAACTTTGATGATTATAATTTGTATTCGACTATTTGTTTGACTTACATTACAAGTCAAGACTTATTGAAACTGATTAAAATTAGGTGGTCTAGTCAAGTTATTTTATCATATTGTCAACAAAAAAATATTTAAAACATGTACAATTTGAATTGCACAATGTATCACTATATGTCAGTCATTACATTTAAAACGGTGTTAAAAAAAAACACAATATCATGTAAAAGCGCAGATAACCAACTATTTTTGTAATAATTTTTTTTTTTGGTAAAATCTTTTGGTAAAATTCTGGCTTTAGTATGAAAGTTAATATTAAATTGTGACTTAATATTGTTACGTTATAGTTTTAGGCATAAAACACTATATGTGTACGTCTCATAGATGAATGATAAATCAATAACAAACTCCCAATAGACGATTCTCATCTGAAATCATCAAATGTGTATTATTAGCTTGAATAATAAACCAACTACAAATAAAAAAATAAAATTCTAAATAAATAACTAGATAGCATAATCACCCCCTGCAATATATAATAAGTAATGACAAATAGCTACAAAACCAAATTATGAAACTACAGAAAAAATTTCGAATTTTCGTCACTCAGACACGTTACCATAAATTTTGTTCTGTCAAACTATTTTTAATATTTTGAATAAAATACATTGACATTATATTATATTAACTCTATTGCTAGAATTGGGAAATCTGATGAATGCATTTTTAATATATTAAATACAATTTAAATTATTTAAAACTATTTATTTGTACATATGAAACACATTTTGAGATTGTAATTTGTATTTCCATTAATATTTTGTCAAAATGTTGTGTCTTGGTATTTGAGATTCTAAGTAGAACGATAAATGTAGAATATTTTAGAGGGTGGTAGCCGGTAGGTTTTTTTTTGATTATCGCCAACTTTTGAAACGGTAAAAATGGTATGACTTTAAACAGTTTTCAGTATCAAATTATCTAGTTTTCAATTTTAATCTAAAGTAGAAATACTTTCTGACTTCCATAATAATCGGTTAAGACAAAAAACCAAAATTCATGGACACAACCATATTATTTATCCCTGTCTAATACGTTTTGATAAATCGAATATTTTTTGAATCACGTTTCAGTTATTATAATTACTGAACAAAATACAATTCAAATATTAACAGAGTTAAAAATAAACCAATATTTATATGATTAATTACTAAATAAAATAAATTATAAATATTTTATCTTTACATTTAATTAAAAAAAAAGCATGTACATTGGTAAATAAATAGTAAATACATTTAAACTATACACCATTATTATTGTTATTGAGCTATAAAATAACTCATTAAAAAAATAAAAAACAAACTGGCAAACATACAAATTTGTTTTTACTGTATTAATAAATAAATGAAGATATAAAGCGCGTTTACATTTTGGTTCGATGAAACATAATGGTTTCTATGTAAACAAAATAGATGACAATGAGATAATAATCGAAAAACACAATCACGAAACCAATCATAATGAAAATAAATAATAATACTCATTCAACCATACAAAAAAAAAAAACCAATAAAAAAGGTGGCAACCGAAAATCAAGTAGTACTGTACAGCTCTCTTCATATCATAATATTCTAGCGCAAAAAAAGGCAATAAAATTGTCAGTTTGAAACCATAACCGTATTGATGTTGTTCTATTGACACTGATATCACTGAACACATTTGTATAATACTTGTACAGAAGAAAAAAATCATTTCTCACAATCGAACACGTTTTAAAGTACTATAAAACGGCTTCCGTTAGGGAACAATATTTTGTCTTCCTCGGAGATTTCAATAATTATGGAACAAAAAGTCAAGCTAATCGGGTGGTAATAAACAACAGAAACGATTATCGAGAACGGAGATACACTTTTATTTATAATATCTAATTAATAATTATACATATTATACCACCTGAATATCTCAGCTTTAGTGTAAAAAAAATTTCAATTTTCACCTTAATATCTCTGTTTGAATATCCCTTTAAAATGCGAATATCTGAAAACTCTTTCTTATTACACATTCAATTCGTAAGAGAAACTACTATTCCAAATTTCATGTTCGTGCGTTTTATAGATTTTTGAATTTTATATATATATATATAATATATATGTGTATTACTGTGGTAAGACAAACGCAAAACTAACAAGCTATACACCCACTGCCGGTCGATTCTCTGACATTGACCCCTGACATTATTCGCATCGACCTTAGTACAAGCACTCAATTTACAAGTTTTACGAGACTTCATGATAAAATGTCATGAACAGGTTATAATTGAAATATCTAGTTATTCATCGATTTTGAGTTACTACCAGCGTAATTAATAGCCGATAGATAAAAAACTAACGCTTAAGGGGAAATTTTTCTTCTTGTAAGCCTACCTAGAAAATGAAATTATAACTGCACAATATAACTAAATTTCCAATTATAATAATATAATATAAATGTTGCGATCTATAAACGCTATTGCCACTGTTACAAATTAGACACAACACAAAATCTATGTCTATTATCTTGATTTTATGATATCGACTTAAATAGTAGTTGTAGTAAGTTCAGACAGTTCAGTAGATTACAATTTATAGCGATCCATTATAAAGCCAATAATTATTGTGACCTGACTCTAATAAAAAGTATATAATATGAATAAATACTATTTTTTAATATTCATTAACCTAATAATGAATTATGCTTGGTAATAACAGTAAAATCTACAATATCATAAGTAAAATATGACTGTGTAATATATTCATAAATTATTTAAACATTATATAAACATAATAAGAAAAAGTAAGTTAAACGATCTCACTACATTATAATCACGAGACCGGCTAATCGGCCTGATTTTAAAATTAGACAAGTTAAAATTATTTCCCATATTGCCATCCTCTCCTATCAATTACTCCGCATTGACACCACAATATTATATAATAATAGGTAATTTAAAAAAAACTAATCATCATTAACTTTACATAATAATAAAGTTAAATAAAAATTACCATTCGTAAATTGAACTTTTCAGTTTGATTTACCCAAGTGTAGATTCATATTTTCGGTAGTGTATTTGGCTTTATAAATATAGGTACCAATACAGTTAACTAATTATGTAATTATATCAATTTTTATTTTGTTGGTTAAAAAATCAACCGATTTGTTATTAACTTTTCATTACATCCTGTGTTCGTGCTTGTTGCACGTAAGTAATATCATACTGTTATCACTGTACGGATATTCGAGAGATCGCCCTATCGGCAGGATTACAAAAGTTTCGGCGTGCGCCCATTATTAGATATGGCAATAATGTGTTATAATATTATTATAATGCACCCCGTCAAATCGACCACCGCGCTAGCGTGTAAATGCGCGTTGTACCGTTTTCGAACTTATGTATTATTGTATACATAATATTCGTCAAAGACGTGGTACAAGGGATCGAGAGTATTGCAAGCTCGACGCGAAGGTGCACTCACACACACATATACATTATAATACGCAGTAGAATGACGGTAATGAGAGCGTAGTAAATTCATCCGACCGAGTTATTAATTATACACGCTAATCGAATGAATTCAAATCGCATAATATATACTTGCGAGCGGCTTGCGAGTGTGAAGGTACATACTCGAAATTAGCTGCGTTTTATTATTCGTTTATACAATGTAGCTGCAGCGCACAGTCAAACTAACTTTGCGAGACGCCATTAATGCTAAACGGTTCGCGAGAAAATTGTCTACGTTTTGTGACATTGCGCACACACAACCACAGACTGCACCCTCACACACACACACACACACACACACACACACACACACACACACACACGCACACACACGCGCACACACACATTCGTAAACGCGTGAGTACACGTAATTTACGGTCAGTACATGTTCGAAAGCTCCGCCGGATAAGGATTTCGAAACTTTACACCGACCGTTTTTCGTCCTTAATTAAAATCACCACGAACTTTTCTCCGTCAATGTCTAGTGTCGCTTCACGACCTCAGCCTGTCGTGTATTGGCATAGGTACCTATTTTAACGGCTTGGCGTCTAGTAATTGAGACGATGCAGTGTAACGGTTATTAAAGGGGGACGAAAGTTTGCGACACATTTCATCGATGTTGTCCGACGCTCAATTATTATACTCTGTATGTAGAAGATAAGTATACAATCAATACGTCTTAGTTTCCAGTAAATTAAGCTATTCAATATGGTGTTGTAATAAGTATGATACTCGGTATGATATATAGTATATACAAAGGTGTGCATTAACCATAAACTAGTTTCAATGTTAAAGTTCAACTAACTATAGTTGTTTTAATTTTATTTTTTTCTGACCCAGAAAATTCATTTTTTTATTTTCTTAATAATTTAATAAGTGATGGTATCTGTTGTAATGAGTTCATATTTTTTTTTCAATTAATTTGAAAAATAATTCGTTAAGTTAAAAAATTCATAATATCTACACATTTTTTTAAAAATAATATATAATTTATGTAAATGCAAACTGTGATACGGTTTTTGATATCACATACATTCTTAACACCAAGGCTGAGGTCGAAAAACTTAAAATGTGCTAAGTATTATTAAAATGCCAAACCTCCTGTTCTCAAAACGTCATCACTAGACCTTTGCTCTTACTGTAAACCTTGAGATAAAAAAACACTTGATCAACCTAAAAATTTAATTTGATATCTAGGTCATAACTTCATAGTCAGCGGATACCTAATCAGTAGATCGGGGATACAAGCTCGAGGGTTATTCGCTACATAATTACATTATTGTAGATGGTAAAATTCGGCCCCTTCCACTAACCACTTTATACCGACTTAGTTCTCAAAGTATCCAAGTTTCTCGGTAATAATATAGTCAGCGTGCAACATATCTTCATCTTAGAAGCAAATAGTCGTCAAGGTATATCGACCACTCTAAAGCCTTTTTTTACTATATCATCACAGCTGTTGTACTCCTCACTCAGTTTTCCTACCCTCAAATTCAAACTCACAACTTACAAATTGAACTTTAGAGTGAAAAAAATTTCAAACATTACTCACCGATGAACACCAATCTATACATAAAATTATAATGTCCAAAAGAAAATTGAAGTAACCACAAACAATTTCAATAAATGTAGCCGTTTATATAAATGTATGTATATGCAATCAGCCGCATGGAATTCTTCATATATAAAATATAAAGTGACATAACCTCCATCTACTTTAAAATTGATACTGCCACCATGAGCGTGTACTCCAGCTGAATTCAAACATTGCTTAAAATAAAGACTCCTGGATTCGGTCTCCTAAAGTCCAAAGTCACGAAACACATACGTTTAGGTACTTCGGTGGTCGACAATTCATAGAAACTGTTTTAGGAGTTTTATAGTTTTGATTTTTAACATACATAAGTTATTGTTATGTGTTACGAATCATTCTATCACCATAGTAGTTATAATACATTTAATATTAGTAATTATAAAAAAAACTTATAAATGAAATAGAATATTGTCTATGCTATAATATACTTCTTACAAAATATTGAAAATATCGACGTTTGATTTAAAATTTGGTGGAAAGACTAATGTTTTTCTCTCTTTTTAATATACTTAAAAAATGAACGTTCACAACCAAATTCTGGCGAAATGTAATTTAGTGATTACATTCCGAACATGTACCTATAGAAATGAAAATAATTCATCACATCAGTCAACAACTATTTGCATGTAGACAAGTTAAAAAAACTCAATACTGACGAGTATCTGTACGACAATACAATAATCACATATTATAATTTTATTGGTATGGGGAACGAAAAACCATATACATCGTTGAAACGATGGAAAGTTGCCACAATACATTTTTAATTAGAATTAGAGTTTTTTTGTTTTTATGCTGATAATCGTGTTTAGCGTGAACTCATAATAACCATGGTTTACTATCTTCATTAAATATTTAAATACCGTCAATAAAATCTAATTACGTGGTTTTTTTTTTTTAATAATAACAATCTATCAGGGGTGTAGGACGTAGGTACCCAAACGATGTGTGTGGCGCACTCCCTTCTGCTTTTCTGAATATTTATTAATAATTTCCCTATAACTCGTTCGGTAAACGTGACAAAACCGTTTCGGTTAAATATTATTGTGAATTCTGTCCTCGAGATTCCTGTTCGCTAATTTAACTTGAACGCCCATTACACCATTCGACAGACAAACGTACCGCACGCGAGTGGATGGTGGCGGGTGTTGTATAGACGATTCGATATTGTGTTGTTTAACGGCGAATTCCAGGTGGACGAAGAAGACGATGTGGTACAAAATATATTATTATTATATTGTACAAAAGTTTTACGTACAACAAAAAAAAAATTTATGTATGTATATATATAAATATATCTACAGTATACCGGAAACCAAATAATATGATTGAGAGAGCTCATATACCAGTAAACCCGCGCGCCGCATAAACCGACTTGTCATAACTTATCCATTCCGGAAATGCATAGGTACACGCCATACATGTAGAACGAATTTACATGATAATAACTTATCCACTGTTTGGCGGTCTGCTTTTTTATTTTCCGTCGCGACTGCTCTAGGTAGGTAAAGCCGTGTATACACGGGTAGGTATACCTAGAAGGTTCGTTGATATTGTCAATAGTGTTTTCGACGTTTGAAAATTTCCCGAGCACTACGGCGTAAACGATTTACATACTTAGATTAAAGTTTCTGGAAACTGCGCTGTTTTTAGCTTCACTATTATTATTTTTTCTCATCAATGTACCTATACTTGTGTGCGAACGAACAATATGCTTATATATATTTTATACGGACTCAATATTAGTGACCTTAATACGACGAACAAAATATGATCGGCGTTTGGAAAATCTCTGCTGCAATATGTGAAGACACAAAGCCGTGCCCTGTTTAAATGTCATGCGTCCATGCGTCAAGTCAAGTTCAGATATTATACCGGGTATTATTATTATACCGGAGAATAACTTTATCGTAGGTACGAACGGTATTACGTTGCGTACCGAGGTTAAGATTAGTACGACAATGACATATTTTGTTTTTCTTTCGTTTTTTTTTTATTTAGCTACCTATCTAACCTTTTACAATAGTTGCTAGTTTAGCGGTGTACCGTCATTAATTAGACCCGAGAGTAACTGGAACAAAAATAAACTTTAAAAAAAATAGCAATAAATTGGGGCGAAAACTTGAGTAAAAAGTATTAACTGTCTTTACAGTTTTCTTATTTAAAAACGTCCGTACACAAATAAACTGCCAGCACGTGTGACAAAAGTTATTAGCAATGCTGAGAATTATCCGTTGATAATAACGTTGACATCGAACTCAGTTGAATAGTGCCTGAGACGATGATGGTATATAAATAGCGCACGTCACAGGTTTCGCATGGGAAGTAGATCAGCCGTTGTTGTCGTTGTGGCAGACCTTACTGTTCTCCTGTCCATGCCGTCTCAATCCTGCACGTTTCGTGAAAACGAATTTTTATAATGCGGATAAAAACTTTATGCTTCTCCAACTGATGTGTTATGTGAAATCAAGATACTCGATTTTGTTTTTTTGTTTGTTTAAAACGATAAGCGTCAACAAATTTATGGATTCCGAAAAAAAACACATCCGAGAGCCCTGTCATCATGATGCCATATTATAATACAGTCGAGTCTCAATAAATCGAATTTTATTCTTGTCCCTACATATGGTTCTAAGTTGTGTGTTAGGGGTATAGGTCATATAACCCCAAAAATGCATCATTCTAATTACGTATTAAAGTTTTTCTTGAAATTTGAGTTATTTAGATTCGACTGTGCGTCTGTTTTGACACGCGTGGCTGCATTAGGCAATTGACCGATTGTAAATATTGTGAACAGGTAGGTAGTAAAAATAGTAGTACCTATTATAAATTGTTACTTTTTGGTTTTCTAAAGTGAGTATAATAAATTGCGCTCATAGAATAGATACTTTGAACTACTTTACTTTGCAGTGACCTTTAATTCATCGGTAAACAATGTTCAGCAATACAATCAAAATAATATTACAAGGGATAAATACTTACTTATAAATAATGTCACATAATTATATGCTGATATAGTGATAAATGAAAATAATATATTATGCAATCTCTATATATGCACATATTAACATAATTAAAAATATTTTTAAATACTCAATATGCCCACCCATATTATTTAATTAAACAAAAAATCATTTTTCATTTTTCATTTTTTTGTTAATTTATTTATTTTAACCAAACAAAAAAAAATCATTTTCGGAGAACAATGATAGTCGTGTCCTCATGGTAATTGTAAATGTTGCAAATGGCTATTTTAAAAATTATATCTCTGCTGGGTGCAATTATTGAATACAGACATGTATATCTGAAATGAAGGGGCGCCATTTAAAATTTGTTCCTTTCGTTGAGAGCAACTTACTTTTGGCAGGAAATTTTATAATACAATCTCAAAGTTCTCAGACAACACTTGCCGGGTCACCCGCTCATCAATAAGTTTTTTTTTTAAGGCCATTTCGCAAATTTAAACTCGTCAAACTATTTGCATCGGTCGAGACCATAGCGACACACTCAAAATCAGCCGACCAAAGCATCTCTTCGGACACGTCACATATCACCCGTATCATTACGACATGGTGTTGACGTGACTGCACAGCTATATTTTTGGTTTATTCAAATTCTCATCTCATAACCGCGGTTGCTATGAATGTCTATCATGTTCTCCACCACAAGCTGATATAATTGTTCTATACACTTATCAAACGAAAAACAACAATATTATTATCATGACGTATATTGTTGTAACGGAAGAGTTTAGATATTTTAAGCATTTCGCATGCGTTCGATGTATGTGTGTCTTCGAGCATTTGTAGCTACTCTAAGTCTGTGACACAATATTTCAAGAACAACGGTCGTCGATAAAAGACAAAGGCGTGCTATTAAAACTTAAGAAATATGTGAGACTCATGAAATATGACGTATATAGTTAAGGCGAAGTTCATTATTATTATTATTATCATTATAAAGCAAAAATATTCATCGATAGATATTTAATAATATAACAATATAACAACATTCTATAAAATCATAATATTATGTTTATACCTAATGCAATAAATAACTCAATATTGTACAACGCATATTCCAGGTGAATCATCTTTTTTCACAAAAATGCAGATTTATAACGCCTCTTGCTCACGATTCACTATAATATGATACTTTTACGCCCACCTTCGACGGGTGCCAATCAATATAATATTATAAAATTGTCTGCTCACTGGAATTTGTATGAAGCGAGTTTGGCTGCTGATTCAAAAATGTCGTCCCAAAATATGATGGCGAATACCGAAATTCAAAGCCTTCTGATATTGTATGTCATAATATAAATAATAATATTATTATTTCTCATTGTTGATAGCCATCGTGTGGTACCTTTCTATCGATCAAACACAGCATAATGACGGAATGTCGTACATACATTGAATATTCGGAACAAACGCAACATTTCCAGAAAATCTTATTAGAATCTCTTGGCCACAACTCGGCGTAAATCGAAGTCACCGTCGATTTCATACAAAAACCAAATCCTTCGAAACAAACTACAAATCATAAAAATGTACACACATTTTTAACATATACTTATCGTTCTTTTAATAATATTATAAACTAGCTAATTTTTTTTTATTGCTCTTGAGCCCGGCAACTATAAGACCATAATAGTTATTGTAGGGGTAAAGGTTTTTTGGGGGAGAATTGGTATGACAACTCATATATTTGTGGCAAGGTTTTTAAAACCAAGAACCCATTGGTCACCCATCTGGAAGTTAGGGGCAGCGGATACGTACTCTCAATCACGTTGGGTGACTGATTGCAGCAACTGCTCTACGCCAAGCTATTGAAGCCAATATTTCAATTTCTCAATCATTAGAATTAAATCTACTGGCTACGTAAGATATTTATCGTTATTGTTGTTTCCCAATTGTCTATGTTTCCATAAATAAAAAAAAAATAATAATAATAAAAATACGTCACATTCGGTGAATATTCGTCGTCGTAAAACAGGAGGTACAGAGTCTTCCTATAGCTCGTGGCCGTTGATTACATCATTAATATTTTATTATTTTATGTCGTAGTGTTAAAACGTCGATAAACTGCTTCAGAGCTTTCATCGTCAATGACATATTCCAGATCGAATAATGATATTGTTTATCGGGTCTTCGCTCGTTACTATAATGATATATTATTAATATTATCGCGGACGTCTCTCGCGATAGAACGATAATGATATATGATAGGTACAAATGTACAACAACCGTGGTAATATTGTATTTAGGTAATTATTCGGGCTACAATAATATATCATACGCTATAATTATTATTATAAGATATTATTGTATTATTTAACCCCTCGCGGACGATCCGCGAGACCTCGGGGTGTTTCGTCGTCGGTCTACGTTAAAATTATTATCATCGTCAAAATAATAATATTATTGTAATATTACCGTTTACTACGTGTATAGATCACGAACGATAATTACTAGCGGATGAGGATAAAATATAGTTTCTGCTGGCGGTTTCCCGATCGCACTCGGGCGGCTAAAAACCTAAGACTATTATGTTATAATCGACTGCATATTCCGCGATATTCGAATGCGTCCACCATTGCGGCGCCAGTTCGGGTTGGAGGGTGTGCAGGCGGATAGGTACCCAATGGCCGATAATTTCCCCCGACGAAATTATACAACACAGACGGCGAGGTGCCGTAATTTTCCGAGACCCAACGAATTTTCCAGACAAATTGTCTACCTCTCTCTCCGACGAACGTCCGCTGACACTTGTCGTGAAGCACTCTCTCTCTTTTTCTATCAAACACACACACACACACACACACACACACACACACACACACACATGAATACACAAATACTCAAATACAAATATACATATTATATATATTATGCACTCCGGCACTCGTATGGTACCTACGCTTGAAATATTGTTATTTTTAGTTTTATTTTCTTGTTTTAGTCTATTTGTTGTTGTCGGAAAAAAACGCAACGTAATATATTATAAGTTATAACAATATGATTTATGGTTACTCGTGGCGGTCGCAAATACGTGCCGCGTTCGGCCCGACGTTACAAAAAAATTATCGTCATATGGTGCATCTCGTAGCAATTATTATATAGTTACAGTTATTCACTTTTTTTTTACAATATATTATTTTCCTTTAATGTTGACTGTATAGTTATTTTAGTGGAAATCACAACCACATCTATATACTGTGAGGACTTCTTAACATGTGGTTCGCAAATGGAAATTATAAGAAAACAAATAACTATTTTTATACGACCAAAACCAACTTAAGAATCAATATTGTAATAGAAAAAAAATGGAGTGTAATCTGCAATTATTTATCTTAATTTTTGTTTGATATAATATGCATTCTAATACTTTTCTTATTTCAAACACCAGGCTTCAGAGCTAATATTCTTATTGAGTTATCACTTATTAGGCTTAAAAATAAAAATGTAGTTTAGATAAAATAATCAAATCATAACATTGACTTATCTGTCAAATCAACGAGATTCATTATGGTCCAGTTAAAAAGTTTAAATTAAATTTATAATACATAAATAACATAAATTAATTGACAGTTATTAAAGACACTAAATCGCTCTAGTCATAATATCATCATTATACAGGACATATATTTTACCGATCGATATTATATGTTGTTATAACACATAGTTTACTTTTATGTCGTGTACACAATATCAATGAACGAATATTGGTAAAACAAAAATTTTTTCACTCCATGTGTGTTTGATCATGATATAATTTGGTCTTATGAAATGTATAACTTTAATTACTACGAAAAAAATAATGTAGTTTTGTTTAAAACTCGCTACTTTTATTCATACAAATAATATAATAATATGGAAAAAATAAAAAAAATACTTAGTTCGGTTCCAACCTTAAACAGGTTATACCCACCAAGTTATACAATTAACATACAATACAATCAACAAACAGTTAATTACTTAGATATGCAAATGTATTAAAAACTATGTTTCAAGACAAACAATTGTATGTAATATATAATTAATTTATATAGTCACAATATTCTGGTTGCGCAACGTTTGTGAACGGGTATTCTAGAGTTTAAAATAAGTGGAGTTGCTCGAGATTAATATTATGATTGCTAGTAACAATATTGTCAAATGATTATTTTAAATACGTGACATGGTCTTGTATTTGAGTGTTGAATAATATACAATTATTTTAAGTTATGAGGCGTGAAAACTGTTTATTAATATTCTCGTCGTGTAAATCAATAAAATTAGTTGAATAAGAAGTTTAAATAAGTAGGCGCTTTTAACAAATTATATTATATTTTAATAGTCAGTACTTTAAGTATTTAAAAAACGATTTAAATTTTAAACACTATTAAATGGATATTAAATGCGACCGTTTAGTTTTGCATATTTATGGCCTTGTCAGAAACATGAAATTATTTTAATGTTCTGTGTGACTGAAGAACTATTAAGAAAAAAATATTATAGCACCGAATACTAATAATAAACATTTCACATGCCATTAATTTATGTTAAAATACAGTCAAATAGCTATTGTCAATTAGATTAAACCAAAAGACAAAGTTGCCTTATAGGTACAAAGGATTCCGGTCGGACTATCAATAATAAAATATTTGTTAAAAATATCTGTATTTAAAACTAAAAAAAAAGAAGATTATTCATCATAATTAAGTGTTCATTGAACTGATTATAGACAGTACACACTCGTGGATTCCCTATAAAAAAACATGAGACCCCTCATGTGTTACGTTTTAAAAAAATACTACAACAATAAAGCTCATTTGAATATATCAATGCGAAAAATACTACATCGACCTCCACTATATTATACCTCCATATTTCACAGAAATCTGATATTCTGATATCACGGGTCTGGGTCATTGAAAAACAACTTGAAAATAATTATTAAATTCCAATCTGTACAAGGAAATTTGAATGTGGTAATATAAAACGTAAACAAATGATCGATAATTCCTAACCGACGAAAACAATAGAACACTGCAGCCCTCAACCTCTCAAGTGCGAAAGGCGGCGTACACATTTTGTTATACGCGTACGAACGGACGGATGGACATGGACGACCACTACGACAGGTCGTTGTAGAGTAAAAACCAAGTGAAAAATAATAAAAGTAAACAAAAAGCCGACAGCACAATAAATATTTCAAGATTCGCAGTCAGCCTTTTTATTTCCCCTGCAATTTCACGGGAAACCCATACCTCACATGCTCCCTCGTTATATATACGGGTAGGCGGTATATATATATATATATATATAGGTGCACACGTATATCTATATATATATAGGTGCACACGTATATCGAAGGAGAGAGAGAGAGAGAGAGAGAGAGAGAAACAGGGACGGCGGCGATGGCGATCGTGACGACTCTTTATTTTACGGTGAATTCCGGGCGCGACTTAGGGGTGGTCGCCCTGCTGTGAGGTGTCGGTAGGGGGTGGACGTCGGAAATTTCTCAGTGACCGGTATGTATATATATATATATATTGTACACCATGTGCGTGTGCGAGTACCCATATACTGGTGGGGCTATGCGTGTATATGTATATTATTGCGGTGTACGGCGATAGTGGACGGGAGAATGTCAGGGGTCGGTGGTCGTCGGGGTGGCGCGGTGACGGTGGCGGATCGTAAGCCAGTGACAAAAGGTTCCCGGGGGAAATTATACTGTCGGCGGCGGTGGTAGCGGCGGCGTTCGCGTGCACGCCGCTGTATAATATAGTATACTTTATACCGTGCCTGTATATAGGCGCTGTAGTACACCTCTAGATAGCTGCACCGTTCGCGATATACGCGAGACCCATAAAATATGACAGTGACAATAATAATATTATTATTATTTTTTTTTTTTTTACTCTTGATTTGATATGATATTATTATCGCGCCGAGTCGCGGCACGTGTCGCCGATGAATGGCTCCGAAAACGTCGCTGAGACTGGCGAGCAACACATTGTTATTATGACCGTGATCACGCAATGGTGGTTATGCGGCGGCGGCGGCGATGACGATAATAATATTATTATGTTTTCCGAAAGAAAAAAAATATTAAATTCGGCCGATTGAAAATACAGGTAGGTACATTATTTTTGTACCAATCATGAATCACGATTATGCGGTGCGGTATTATTGCCGACGGATGATATATCATTGTCATTGTTACTATATATAATATATGTATTGCATTATAATGGCAGTGTACTACAGTGTACAAATTATCAAGTAGGTGCGTATTATATTAGAATATTATATCAATATTGTACGTCGTCACATCATAGCTGATATACAATAATGGATTAGGTGGTTTATGATTTATGAATATGTGTAATGTCATTCGCATAAATTGATACGATTATATGGACAACTAATTTTAATTAGATTGTTGGTTGTGAATTATGATAATAATACTTTCATAGTTTTATCGATCGTGATCAACAGAATTCTACGACGTGACTTTGTTCTTATAACACTTAATATATCAACCAATTAAAAAATAAATTGAAATCAAATTGAAATATTGATATGCTATTACATAATTAAATAGATTTTTATCAAAGCAACTCTCAATAGAACAGGTGTGGCCTTCGTAATGATGTCCGTGCCACTAGAACGGAACATCAGACTGATGTGTGTATATTATATTTTATATGACTGTGAGTGTCTTATACGCACGAAAACTGCTTCTTAAAAACAGATAATATTTTCCTCATCAACCTAAAAACGAAATTTTAATACATTCAGTTCTATCCTAGTAAAACATTAATTAATTAGGTACTATACAAAATGTCGTCGGTCAACTACCTTTGATAATCGTCGTCCGTCGTAAGTTATGGGAACAATCAACAATAAAAACAATATTAAACAGGCCGCAGTTGTGGGGCACACGGGAAAAATAATGAATTTTTTTCATTAATAATGAATTCATTCAAATTTGGTTTTTAGGAGTTTTCGTGTACACTTGAGGATCATACTTCCAAAAACTCAGAATTTTTATACAATTTTAAGATTGTCTAACGTCATCCACTCCTCTTTTCTAACGAGAATTACTTTGTAAGAGGTCACTTTTTTTGGAAATAATGATAAAATATCTTAACTTTTAAATCGAAATTTGGAGATTTTGTGTTTTTTAATTTATTAAATTTGTTACTATTAGAATTTTAATTTAAATATATCACGTAGTTTTATCTAGTTTAAATAAAACTATAACACTCATTAAGTTTAAGTTTATCCCTGAGCGTTAAATAAGTTGAACGGTCTGCTGTCACCTTTCACTTCGATAATATTATAACAATTTCATTTATTTTAGGCAGATCACATTATATTATTATATTATTATAGTATTACAATTTACAATGGTCTTGGACGATCGGGAGGGGAGCGGTGCATGCAAACTGTCAGTAAATAAAGTATATGTATTATTAACTATCCACATCAAAGCCTAAGTATAAATAACATATTTAAGTCAACGAACGCTTCGTGTCACATGCCAATATCTTCAAATATTAATTATTATAAATATGCCATAATAGTTATGACCAAATAATAAATCATGAATAACTATTCAATTAAAACACTCCGGTGATAACAAACAAAATGTGCTATTTTCAGAAATGTTAGTGCAAGTATAACGATACAAATTTTAAATTTTTTTGTAAATTAATAACTTACTAGTTACTATTTTAGCCATTGCATAACCGACTTCCAAGGTACTAATAAATTAAGTTCATGATTTGGCTAAATATTTTTAAAAGATTGGATTTTTACAAAATAAAATATAGTTTAATATGTATTTTGAAATGCAAATGTTTTAAGAAATACCCTCAGAAATAATGAAAGACTTACCTACCGAATTGCATTGCTTATTATTAGTGCAAACCAAAAATATTTAGGCACATAAATTCAATACAAAAATTAAACAAGAGAAACACAATTGAACCTCCAGTATGATATGATAACAAAAAAAAGTAGATCTACGAAAATAAAAATAAATATTTAATGTGACAATCTGTTTTAATCATTGAGAAATTAATTTTGAAATCTTAGAAAGTATTGAAATTACGTTGAATTTTGAATTGTATTTATTTTAATCGGAATATCAACACATTTTCCATTAGTACTTCATTCTGATAGACTATATTATGAACATGATGTGATCATTATGTCAGTACCTACAAATTAATGATGACGTACAAAAATATCATTGTAACAGCTGATTAACACAACAGACCAGAGTATTAGTCGTAGATACCTATACTAGAGCAATGTAAAACACAGAACACGCATATATAGGTACACAATACATAATATTGTAATGTTAAACTTCACAGTGTACATTGTGTATTTATAAACCATAATGGTACACAGGTAGAGTAGGTATATAATATAGTATAAACACAATGGTGACGTCGTCATTTTACGCAATGATGTATATTATATGATTTGTTGTGTACGTCCGCAAGCACACTTGTTGCCCGACTTTGATATCCGTGTAAATCGGACGTCTAAGCAGGACGAATCATAATATTATATGGTTACGTCATCGAATACTGCAATTTTTTAAGAAAACCCTATCACATCCAGTTTATGAGCATAATTTAATGACTTTAATCATTTTTGACAAAGTGCAGAAAACAGCACAATATAGATAGGTAGTTATCCGTCTTTTATATGAAATTTTTTGTTTTAAGTTTTTGAAAAACTTCTGCACAAGGAAATAAAAAAAGCACTCGGAAATATAACAATAATATTTACATTGTTCAAGTTAATTTGTTTGTTTTTTTTTTTAATCCACACGCGTAATATTTAACCATGTTTTTTTATAATAGAAAGTATAATAATTAATATCTCGTTATATTATTACAAATATTATTATTACTCCATTCGTGACATCGTATTATGAAAGTTTCACTATATTTTATTTTCGTGACTTTATTTCGGAGGTAGCTGTTATAATATTATAAAATTATGTTTAATGAATTATTGCTTAAATGTGCGCACGGTACCGTTTAGTCCCATGGTATTGTCATGTGCACAAAACTCGAGAAAAACGTCTCATGCGCATAAAATGTCTTGGTATTTCACAATATTATGTTTTGGTTTTTAGCATATTATTATCGTAGTGATCGGGCTCATATGATTAATATAATAACATCTCATGACATCGGAACAAACATTTCATCTGCTTCGGACGTTTTGTGAAGTATTATTAAACTAAAAATAATTTACTGAAGTTTATTTTATATTAGGTATATTAGATGACATTCATTTTTCTAATTCGAAATTGAAAAACTTTGAGAACAGTTCAGGTCCATTACAGTTTCGAACAATAAAAAAAAATCTTTTAAGGCTTAACAGAATGACAATTTATTTTATTTTGTAATGTTTTAAATATTATACTTTTAAAATCTATATATAAAACAAACTAACTTTTATTACTTAAATTTCCACAAGTTTTGAATATGTATACACATTTGTTTACATGAGGAAACGGAAATATAAAATAAAAGCTGCACACCCGTAATAAATGTTTTGTATTTTATAAGATTTAATTTTACCCATTAAATTAGCATTCGTAAATTTATTACCGTCATTATGATATCTTATGCTGATTAACTTCGAGGATAATGAATGCTTGTAAGAGACACACGACTATTAATATGTTATATGAAAATTATTTTTCTGTTTGGAAACTCTGATCACGTTTGAACGGTATGAAATAATTAACAAAAATGATTAAGATCGTTTTTATTTACAAACTGAGATTTCCTTTTTGACGCTTATATTTAATAGTAAATACTGTTACAAATTAATAAAACATCAATAATTAAAACAATCAAATCATTGAATAGGAGCTTAAAACTAATGGTACTTATTCGAAGACGGTTGAACAGCACCCCTACAAATATGTCAATTAAAGCAAAAATATCATCAGCTACAGAATTATAAAAACTCAATTAAAAATACTGGTGTTAATACATACTTTAGCCCGTAGTAAATGGTAATGTATAATATTATAATACAGCGGTAAAAACCTTCAAGTTTATATCACAAACTGAAATGTCACAATATTCTAGGTAAAATTTTCTAATATAACATCATGTATTTGGTTTACAGCAATATTATTGAGTGATTGAATTTAAAAGAATAAAGACTTAACAATACCAATTTTCAAAAACAAAAAACTATTTCCAAGATTTTATAGTTTACATGTACACATTTTTTGAAAATTACTCTTAATAGTTTTTTTTTTTTTTATAAAAAAACGAATTTTGTAAATAACTTGATTTATGGATGCACGTAGGTACATGTATGTCCGTTTAATGTAGGACTTAAAAAAATTAAGATGCCATAATCGTATGTATTCGATGTGTTATTTTTTAATTAATATTCGATGTGTTACTTTTTTAATTAATATTTGATGTATTTCAATAATCTGAAAACAATAAGGTATATTTCTACCTATTGTTATACCTGACTAAAATATAATACAATATGAGCTCGCTGAATGGAAATTAAAAGTTGATAATGAAAATTACAAATAGATCAATTTGACATTTTCTAATAATTGTCATATAAAATTGTGTACAACGTAAAACGTTATAACGAAATAAATAATAATAGAGTGTGACATTATATCAAGAGAACATTTCCAGTACGAAAAACGAACAACTCACACACTGTGTATGACTCCACATGTTGAGTTGATGAATGTTTTTCGATTCTAAATTTTTGTAAAAAAAATATGATATCATATTATGTAAAAGAGAAAAACTCCATAATTATAAATTCCACGGGGAAACAAAAAGGAAAAAATAAAAATAATATAACCATTTTTAATGAACACGTTTTCGGGGTTTTGCAATTAATTCGCAGAGAACGGAAATTATAATGCGGGGTTTCGGGCGACTAGCCACGGGGACTTAGGGCCCGCGGACGTGCTCGACGAGTGAATGTTCGTGTCTGCTCATCGTGTATAATTCCGCAACCATCGCATGACAAGAGACGATAGAACGATAATTGTAATAATAATAATAACAATAATAATAATAATAATATTATAATAATATACAATAGAAAGCTCGGGGAACCGACGAAGGCGTAATAATTGGCTTTAAAGAGCAGCTCAAGCACCGCGAAGGTGATTGAAAAAAATAAAAAAATAACGATAGCAATTATTACAATGACATTATAGTTGTAACTGATAGAGGCAAGCGCAACGAAATCACTGGTATAATATTATTATTATTAATTATTGTCTTTTGGCTATTACCAACCGCACACGAATACTACAATTCACCTAAAAATGGTTGAATTTATGAGCTTCGGACTATATTCTCTTTAGGGCATGATTTCTTTGATTTCAAATCATATGTGCCCAAAATAAATATAAATGTAAAGTAATTATGCTGCAAGGGTTTTTTACAAAAAAAAATATTAATATTAAGGTTCTTTAAAATTGAAAATTGAATATCGACTTCCTAAAAAGCCTAGACATTTTTTAAACAATTCATAGATACAGAAACAATTAAAATCGGACATTCCGAAGTATGAGTGATTTACCATCGCTTACCGTCTGAAACGTATGAAAAATAAGTGTGCTTCGATCATTAAGAGCTCAGGCACAGCGGGAATCCATTGAAAAAATAAATATTATAACAATGACTTTTTCTATAACTGATACAGAAAACCAAATTCCCAAATATATATTATTATTAAACATAATTTTTTGGCTATTGCCGTTCGCACAATAGGTACTATTCAAAACGTATAATAGGTATTATGGGTATTATTAAACGCGAATAATGGGTAAACGTCGTTAAGCAGCCCCTCATTATAATAGTATTATGTAATTTACAATATAATAGGTATTACATATTGTGTAAAAACCCGAAAACACACAATCATGTGCACGTACTTACAGCAGGACCAGAATTATTCACGTAAACAGTAATTGTACCTACACCGAAATGTTTCTGTTTGTGGGTCACACCTATTAGTTTTTATTTCGTTTCCGCACAGCGTATTTCTACTCGTGGAACGCGCTGTTTCACTAAACACTTTTGAATTTTAGCTTTTATAAACAGCATGATAATAATATGTTGTACGATTCGATATTTTACAATGTCATGATGATACTGTATGCATAAGCAACGATGCTTAATATTATCATAAATGCACACCAAGAGATTTTTCTTTTTTCAAACATTTGAATTATTTATAAAACGAAATTGTATTTGCAGGTCACTGTATACATTCAAAAATACCACATCATTTTCGTGTAAAACAATTTGAATTACAAATTTCTGTATACAAACGGATATCGTCATTAAACTGTAACCAGTCATGTGTCGTTTTTTATTCAGTAGGTAATGGGGCTAAATTTATAATTTTTATCGTCTACATTTTCCAATATAATGCCATATTGAGAAAATTCAAACATATATTATAATTACAAGGGCTGATTTATTTTAACGTTAAGCTGTGCTTGGTATCTCTATCGTCGTCAATATATTAATTAATATATCAAATGTATTATACATAGTTAATACTTAATCAATACAATTTATCACAATGAATTCTACTCAAAAATTATAAACGCTGAATTATTGCTCCAATAATTTCACCACTATAATACTTGTAGGCACTTTGTAGAACTGGCAATATTCCAATTTTTTTTCCAAAACTTAATTGAATTAACTTAAATTTATCAAATTGCCGAATCTTTCCTACATTGGCTATTATTAACGTTGTTATAACACTATCTACACACTGATTTCTAAACTTGAATCAATTATATATAATTTCCTACGACTCAACTACCGCAGCTACATATAAATTATAAAATATTCCAAATGACGCAGAATGTTTGTGAAATATCAAATTTACATTAAAAACTTCGATGCTAGAGTGAACCAGTAGGTAGACTGTATAACAGCGACAAAGTTTAGGTCTTATTTCTAATAGTTAGTAAAACAATACTCCAAAATCAATCGATTTCGTCCGGAACGTGATATTACCATATCATGTATAATATATATCATAGGCGTGTTTACGGGATGGCCGGGTGGGCACTGCCCCCCCCCCGGCAGACTCAACATCATGCCAGGATAAATTCTTCTTTATCATGTATCTGTTTTTAATTTAGTTTTAAATGTATTTTTATTGTTTTGGTGATGGTTATAATTTTTGATCATAATTAAAAAGTATTCCTACCATTGTGAATTTTGTAACATAAAAAATAAACGTTTCTTCAAGTCTAAAAAAAATAGGTCTCACAATTAAAAAATTTGTTCTACCCCTCGGCCACCAAAGTTTGAACACGCCTATGATGTATATTATATGCAACTTTGATACTATCTGTAAATCGACATTTTCGTGTGGTGGATAACAAAACGATACACTTCCTGACCACCGCCATGGCATAAAACATGTGTCACATTGTCGAAAACAGTGTCACGTATTCTTGTTCTGTAGATATTTACACTGCCGACACTCGTCAATTATAATTGTGTCACTCGAGTCATGAACGTCACAGGATCTTAGGTTCGGAACAATGTTAAGTAATAATAATTAGAAGATTATTTTAAGGATTTCGGTAAACCAACGTACCATAAAAACACGATTTCCCTCCCACAAACACACATAATATCGTAGTGTGCGCAGGACGTTAAGAAAACCGTTGGAAATATTCTAAGTCTTAACAATTAATGGTTTAGAACATTTCTTAAGTTTTTGAATAGGAAAAAAGGCATCATAAACACACCGCATAAGGACTGCAGTGTATACAAGCAATCATTAACAAAATCTCACCAAATTACCCTTATTTAGTTCTACTGAGACCAAAAATCTATATGTTTAAGCAGAAGTTGATGCGATTATTAATGTAGGTAATTTTTAACTATAAACACCAGTATAAATAAGTATCGACAATTGATTGTAAAAATAATACAAGTATAACCTTTAATAACAATCCATATTGAGTTTTTTAATAAATCAAAATCTATGATAATATCGATAGTCGACAGGTACATTTTTAATCACATTACTTGTACGTATAAAACGTAGGTAGCTACTTTCAACTTTCATTTAGATTGTCGTGTTATTAAAAACGCCAAGAATTTCTTCACCGAACTTGTGGTTACTGTTCGGTCTAAGATATAGATACTTAGTATTAAATCCCCCAAGAATTATCTCGAAAATCTCGTGTCTACGTGCGACTCAAACTACCTACGAAGATCCAATCCACAGACGACTGGCGTGTTACGCCAAATACGAGATTATATAATAATAATAATAATAATAATAATAATATAGTAACGCGGTATTGTATAGACATACACTTTAACACGGCCAAGTGCGCAACATTATAATCGTATTTTCTCCGGTGGAAGGAAACCGATAAACGCGTAGGTATGATATACCTGGGTATCTCCTACAAAATATTATTATAGAGAACACTATACCGCGGTTCGATTAACGGAGCGACCACTCGAACGCACTTTATAGTATTATAATATATATATGGTCGTTACATGTTAAATCCTCTCGACAAATAACCTATAAATAATATCATGCGCATGTAGGTGTGTGTGTGTATACATGCATAAATGTAAATTTTATATATTATTTTTGAATCACGTTGCACAATATATTTATAATATTTTATATACAATGCAGACGAGCTCGAGTCCGCGATTTCTGGCCATATCGTCGCGATTAACAACGCACCGAGGGATGAGCGTACAACCCTTATTGTTTAATGATAATATTATTTTACTGTTATAATAGGCATTAGTAGTAAATTGCGTATATAAATATATATATATTGTGCATGTATATAATATATATATTATATATATATATATAATATATATATATATACTTATATATCCAGTGCCTGTGTGCTTTCCATTCTATTACTGTAGTAGTACTCGGACTCGCTTATTCGACAACGTGGGCAATCAATACAGATTATACTCTTATACAATATATATAGACTCGAATGCGGCGTACTCGCGTACAACGGAGAGAGTATTATGTAGGTAATATATGTATATATATACATGTATATACACACACACACACACATATATATATATATATATATAACATTATGTGTGTGTATCTGTATAATGTATGTATGTCAATCGCTTATAAACGCTCTCATCCTCTCATCCGTTAAGATTTATCGCGAGCTTAACAATTTAATCCATGTTCCGGGGAATGAGTATAAAAAGCGGCAAATTTTTTTTGCCTTCTTTATATTTTTTTTTTTATTTTTTTTATTTTCTGTCGATATAATTTATCGCGGATTTGTCCATGCATGACCGATACAAACGTTCATTGGAAAAATGTATGCTCAAACTTAGTGTGTTTAGTTTGTATTTATAATATAATTTATAATGAAGCTTAACTATAATTAATAGTATTATAAGTATACTTAGGTTAGATTTAAAATTATGAAGGCACAAAAATTATAAGACACTTTTCTTAAAAAATGATGTTGTTTAACGACTTCAAATTAAGATTAAGAAATCTTTTTAATCTTTTTCCTAATCCCCATGCGTATAGACTGCATATTTATAATATCAAATACTGTACTTTCCATACATATTTGTTTAAGTTGTAATACAGTTATGTAGTACATTTACATTATATATGTTTAATTTTCAGAATCGGTTATATTTTAGGCAATTTTTGTAATGATAGAATGAGATTATTAAATTATAAGTATGAAACTTATTTTTATGTTCTATCGAAGCAGATAAAATATTATAAATGTAGAATGTGTAAATGTGTTTAATGACTTTAATATTGTGTGGTTATATTATTTGCACGCATTTATTTGGTTCTTCATGTTTTTGAAAACGAACAACTAAAAATAAATGATAAAAAACCTTTAAAATTTAAATGAATTCAATTTATTATAATTTACAACATACTCGAATTTAGTATCAAATTTTACTGAAGTTTTCGAGAACATCTGAGAAAAAAGAAACGTAAGTCTTTAAATAATAGATCTCTATAATATCTTGGAAAAAGTAGAGTTATACTCTACTAGAGTATACAAACATAAAAACAAAAACATTGTTAAAAAAAAACCCAAAATACCCCTTACAATTGAGTTGTTTATTTTCTACGAGTCTCTAGCCCCTACCGACAATCTTCGAGCAGACGGACCGCCACAATGACATTGTGGGAAGTGCCGTGGTATATGAGCATATCATATGCCTAGCATTTATGTACACAAATATGTGTATATTGTATATAGCTACAACAGTTGCGCGGTTGGCTCAAAGGGAAAAGTTTGAACGCGAGAAGAATGGGAAAAAGAAAATTAAAACTAAAAAGAACACAACAAAATATATGCGAGAGGCAAAGTTCCGGTGTGTGCTGGAGAGACAACCTGCGGCCTCGCGTCTGATATACATTTATAATATATTATCGCACTTGTTGATCATACTCGCGACCAATCGATAGTTCGAGGGAGCTGAGATTTTCCCGTGTGCTCGTTTTCAGTACCTTCACTGCAATATCGTTTTTCACGATTGTTAAAAACGTGACATATACGTGTTTTTGGAGAAACGAATATTATATTATGCATTGTGTTCTACCGACACGACCGTATAAAGAAGCAAGGAGTGTGTCTTGATGAAAGAGCGATTGTATTTTTGTATTTTTTCGAGTACCTACTACCTATACTCACTCATCTCTTGGATGAACAACGAGTAGTGGCTCAAAAAGTTTCGGGTGACTCCTTATTGTGTGTATGCGTGGGTGTACAATATTATGTATATTATATCGATTTAAAATCGAGTCCTGCATGTGTACCGCTGCAAACTAATACTTGGGGGGGGGGGGGTCGTTTTTCAGTTTTCTCATATTTGTTTCCCCGAATGTAACAAAATACCGTAAAACTATTATAATATTGAAAAAAATATTATATTATATACCGGCTGCGTGTTGTTTTTGAAACGAAACGAATATGCTGTACTGTGGCCCGTTGTTTCCCGATAGTAAATCTTTGTAATAAGAAGAATTTTAAATGTATAAACACGTTCACTCACGTGGTCAACATAATAATGTCAATTTTTTTCTCTCGATAGTTTTACCCTTGGATGTGCTGATGATAAATAGATTTGCATTAATAACCGACTTTCGACAATCATTATAATGTCATAATGATATAATACTATCACTGTGAAGTTCGATAGGTGTAATTTTTTTGTTGTTTACATTATATTTTAAAAACCCTAAAGGTACAGGTTTCATCACAAAATGTGTACTTATGAATACGCTGTGTATGTTCACGCCAAACCACAGCTGAACTGAAATTACTATATCCAACGAATTTTCAAACTTTTTTTTGCCAACTACCGATTTCGTGTACCTGTATTGCTGTGACTTCAGGTTTTTATTTCAATAAAATTGTATTAAGGTATAACGATAATTATTGAAAAATGATTTCGTGATAAAATAACGAACAGTTTATTAGAACTTGAGATTCGATGAGACTTTTTTAAATAAATTGAACGTATAAAATCATTTACGAGGAGTTTTAATTGAATATCATGGTTCTAGATTAACTATCGAAGACACGTTGAAGAATTATAACAGTGGATTCCAGATTAATTACCATCGATATTTTTAACTGGTATTCATTGATAAGTATAATCATTATATAGACATAATATATTATGTAATGCTTGTGTTTTCAGAAGCATAGTAATTTGCGTTGGAAATAATAAAATTGACTATCAGATCTATTGTACAAGGACGGTCATGAATGCCGGTATTCTCTAAATGACAATAATTGGTTTTAGTTTTATAAAAAATACGAATTTAAAACGTCGATTGTCCTTTTAATATTTCTCTCATCTTGCCAACAATACGCCAAGAGTATCATAATTCATAATGATATAAGCACTCTGTAATTTTAAAATTGTTTCTGATATTGGAAATTTCTTAGATATGTATACAAAAATAATCTCAAAATATGTGAGAATCATATTATATGATAGTTAAAGTGATATAATTAAATGAATATGAAGGGCAATAATTGAAAGTTTGACGTATATCACATAACACGATACACAGAAGGCACTAGGGCAGTGAACTTGTTAAAAGTGACACTCATTTAAAATTGAATGGAAACATCGTAGGTATTCTGTGAAATTTCCAAGAAAATAACTTTTTTTTATTATACAGCCAGTGGAAAATGTATATCAGCTTAAACTTAACACACTTAATATAATTTGAGAAACTATTCTAAATGGTTTCGGTACATAATGTATTTGCAAAAGTTAAAAACCAAATTCAGTACAATGTTATGATTACCTGATTTATTAGAGTTTTGATTCGACAAATAGTTGTCCATACATACCTGTAACAAAATAAAAAATTCTTCATGAGTAATTTGCAGTTAAAATTGTTTTATTAAATTGACAACATTAAAAAAAAAAAAATGCAAATAGTTGTTAAATGTATAAAAGTCGTTTTTGTTCACTGTAATAAGTTATTCGATACGTTATTCAAACGACGATGACATAACTGGCACGACGATTTTAACAATTTCAAAACATTATTATAGTTTAGTGATCGACAAACATTTTTTTTTTGTTTTTAGAGAAACGGAATGTTTTAGTCTTACGAAAAAAAATAACCTATAATTTTCGTTTTTGTCCGATTAGGCGTACAAACATTTTTATTCAATAGAGTTATACAAATCTGACTATGACTGATATGACTTCTTCGTAATAACAAAAATAATCATACAGTTCATATCATACACGGTTTGATTTCGATGATTAGGACGAAAACAGTCAGGCATTTGTCGCAAACATTAAATTCTTCAAAATAACTGTTTTTATATTGTACGGTTATCTCACATGTGAATTGTTTTAAATTGGCAAACAGGTATTCATATATTGCATATACTGTACGATATACAGTGGGTAGCATATCCCACGATCATTACGTACCCCATGATGGTGTTTGTCGTCATTATTATTGCGATCAAAATAAAAGTTTTTTTTCCTCTGCGATAGGAATAATATTAATTATAATAGTGTGACAAACTGTACCGTATTAACAAATCGCACACAAAAAAACTATTGGTCTCGATAAACGGAGTATAAAATACTTTACGATCAATGTAACAAACTATTATCGTTACCTACGTCGAGTGCGAACAATGTGAGGTGCGTGTAAGACGAAGCGTGTCATCGCATTTTAATCCTCGCAGGATTCCCGGAAGTGCAAACGCAACACCTTTGCCGGCGGCGTTTAATTATAATATTAATACCTGTGCCACGACAGCGGTGTTATATCATATGATATTATGCGTGTTGGTGTACAGCATTTACTACACGTACGCTCGATTGCAGCTGAAGATATGGTTTGTGTGGGTGCGGGTGTCGTGGGGACGATACATTCTTTATAGAAATTCTCAGCCTAGAATCTAAAGCAGTCGCTATCAACTGTGTTTGGTGTGCGTTATTTGGGGGGGGGGGGGAGGCGAAGGCCCGAGAGAGCGTTTATTTTAATATATCTTGTATGTGTATATGATTACGCATATGAGAGTATCTACGAGCACATGAGCATTTTTGATCGACGTCGTTGTTATTATTTTTCCGGTCCGTTAAAAAAAAATGAAAATGAAAAACACGACACCCACCCCTCAACATTTCAAGTTATTATTTTTCTTCTTGGTCGTGCAGTTGTGCTGTATACTGATACTGCTCTGTAATGTGTTCGTGTATAGAAAAATTGTTTTGATTCCCAAAATGTTGATAAAAAAATGTAGTCTTCCAAACTTTTCAAATTAATTTTAAACCCACACATAGTAAATTCGCCATTCTGTCCTAGTTGCATGCTATTAAATTCAGTTGATAAATCGACCAAAATAATACGAGTTCAGTTAAAACAATATGTTCCAAGTCGACTTACTTAATAAATGCATTTTTATCCTATTTCGACGCAGATCGAAAAGAATAACACGTCGAATCAATGTGAAAATGAGTAAAACTTATATAACCTAACAGAAAAAAAATCGCTAGACGCTATGGCCCGACGTTTACGAGCGTATATTATATCATCATCGTTGACATAATTTGCAATCATTGGCCGGAAACGTCGTTCGCAATTTCCGACGCGAACTGCATCGTGCACTCTTGCTGCACGACTCAGTATATATTATGCCACTCGAACTGATTGTGAAACACGATATTGCTGCTGGCACAGCCAAAGGGTAAACATGTGATTTTTAGATTTTCATTTCTTCCACTAACTGGTTCAAAATATCATAATGCTACATTATCATCATGTTAACGCTTGTTACAATTCTCTGTCACCAAACCGTAAAGTAACCGTCTATATTTCGTATTATTATTATTATTATTATTATTATAACATGTCCTACGTGAGTCAACCATTACCTACAATACGACCCTTCCAAGAAGTCGAACATCCTCTTGTTATTACTATATTTTTATTTTTTTTCACTTATTCCGCAAAACTGTGTATAGTATTATAATATACTACCTAACACCGCGATATGAACTCAACAGTCCGAACAAAATTATAATTTATAATAATATTACGAGGCAATGGTCATAGTTTCGTTATTTTTTCAATCCGAAACGGCAGTGCGATCCGGTGGACCAATCAAAATAGATGCCACTAGCGTAAAAAAACAATAATAGTAACATTGCTACAGTTATTGTTATAATTAGGTACGATATTATGAGATATAGATAACTTGACAATGAAAACGACTTTGCAGGAGTTTTTGCTATTATTAATGTTGATCGTATATAAGTATATATATATATATATTATACACAACTACAATGACATGACAAACAAAGAGGATCACGATTATTACATTTTTGTCGTAGTAGAAATACTTTAATAATATATCGAATTATTGGTAGTTTCATAAACGAACTGTTAGGATAATTGTATTACAGGTGGTATCTAAGTTTAATTTCAAATGTATTTGACTATTTTTATAAGAATATAATACCTATGCTCTGGGCCTGTAGAGACCTTACCATGGCATGGTATTTCAAACGATTCACTTTTGCAATCATGATTATATTATAATATAATGTCATTATTAAAACTATAAGTCGACAAGGTTGGGTATTTAAATGTTTGCTGTGTATACACATAAGGAGCATGTACTCTATAATGAAAGCGACGACATTTGATCGTAACGAGTGAGAAAACTTAAAGAATACACTTTTATGAAACTTAAATGAACTTTAAAAGTATGCGTATCTAGTATGGTACATAATGGTCGTACGCTATTCAGAAATGTATATATACATGTGGATGTGTGTGTGTATGTGCATTTTATTTTATCTTAACTCAATCGTATATGTTTTAACTTTTGACTTTTAGAAACGTAAAAAATGTACCGACCAAAAATATTTATACAAAACGTTTGCGATAGAATTTAAGAAGAAAAGTTTTTTGGTTTTTATTTTTATTGTTATTATTACCAACACAGCAGTTAAACAAAAAGCAAGATATATTAGATACATTTAACAATACCCGACAATAATAAGTTCCGTACTTGAATACTAATTCGTTTATGTATGTAATTCTTTAAACATCCCAATTTTAATTAATAGTTTAAGTGATTGAGTAAATTGTAAAATATTTAGTAGGCAATTTATTCGTGGCAATGAAGAAAACTAAAAACGTATTTTGCGTACAATCTTGAGTATATGCGTATTAGGCATATCTCTTTTGTAATATTATTTATTGCATGAATCCACAGTGGTTTGCAATGTTATCCAATTAAGAAAAATATATTTTACGACGATAATATATCACAAATATAATAATCGATAAAACGTGTAGGTTATTATTTTGGTTGAGTACAAATTATGGTTTTAAATTGTAATATACATGAACATGATAATAGCTATAACTTCTAAATCAAACATTTTGAATCGTAGTTTTCTTTAGTTAGTCCAATATCGTTTATAATATAATGTAATAAATAAAATAGAAATACATAAAAATGAATGAAAGCATTAGTACGCAATGGCACTATGAGACATTTGAATCCACACGACGCAAATATAATTATTGTTCTTACATTATTTTATTAAAGCAGACATTGAAAATTGAGCTTTTATTAATTAAATTAAATTTGTTTTGTTACGCTTACTGTTATAATCTTGTCGATATTGTACTTTATCTATCGATGTATATTATGTTTTATTATTGTGACATTAAACATTTCCGTCCATACACTGTCTGAAGGCCATCCATTATTAATTACAAGTTCATTAGTTTTTCTCAGACGTTTTAAATCCCTGGCAGTAGAGTTATTCTAGAAATACAGAGAATTATAAAACAATCCAGCTGAATCCAATTAACAGACTGGATAGAATGTTTGTCCATCATCTTCATTTTTTTTTTTCTTATAAAATCCTTTCTATATAATTGGTTTTATGTGGTACACGATAATAATGGAAAAAAAGTGAAACATCAGGAGTCGAGCATGAATCACATTAGTTCGGCGCAAGTACGGTTCATGTGAATCTGACATTTGCTTTGTAACGATGTTTGTATTATATTAAATTGTTTAAACAATAATATACTTGAAATATTTCGTGCAATGTATGCGCTCTTCGACATATTGGTAGAAACCTTATGGTACGTGACAAAGTACAAAGGCCAATTGCAAATTTCAACGATAAGCCCCGCGTTTGTTCCGGGACCCTTTACACAAAGAAACACGGTGGTAGAAGGATTTCGAAAAAAAAACCGTGAAAATCCTACTCAAACGCATATATAGGTTTAGGTATTATTATATTACACTCGGAGCCTTTGACTGTATCAAACGAAATCAGTCGCACCTCAACCCGAAATCCGTTGGTACCTATAGCTGGTATATAATAGAATATAAACCGTATAATATTATGTGCCAACGCATGCATTTGAAATGTATATGGAATTAAATAAATCGCAGAGAAAATTATTGCTCAAATAGAGTTCCCCTTGACTCGTTCAATTTTTATTATTTTCAACGATCATGGAGATTAAAATAAAAATAATAACCAACCCATCGGCGACATAGGCTATTGGGTGGTTATTTTTACTATGTTTTTAACAATCAGGGAGTGTAGGCTTGGTATTAGAACACGTCTGTATATGTGGCGAGGATTAGTCACTAGAACCCGGGTTGTAACCCATCTGGGAGCTAATGGCACCAGTTGATGCTTGACTTCAGAACACGTTCTGTGACTGAAGCCAACCACCATGTCATACCATATCACACACTTAATAATTTTATGATATGTGATAATTGGTAGTCTTGTCACCTATGATTAGTGCAGCGACAAATAGTTTGAATAAGGAATTTATCTAGCAACACAATGATGAACACTGTGCCGTCATATTTGCCCGTCAATATATTGGGAAACTCCTTGTTCCGGTTGAAATGAAATTCAAATCTAATTTTTGAAAAATGTACGGACACCGCTGCGCACCTACAACAATGGTTGCCAGGTCATGGTTAACCGTATAAATAAATGGCTTCGTTGCGATTCAGACTCAGCCAATTGATTTTCAGTAACTGTGTTACGATAAAATATATATAGTCGACTGAATTTCAATCACTTGAAAATAAACAGCCACTAAACTCGACTCGCTCAATAGTCCGTCGTTCGTCACACCGGCGCGCACGCGCAACTGCACTCTAAAAAATTATCAGACAAAATTATTGGAGAAACACTGAATTTCCTAGTGAAAAACACAAATATATATATATATATATGTATATAATAAATATAAACCTGTTGTTGTCAGAGTTATCTACGATACTATAGTTATATGGTTACATGGTTCATAATTCGTTTCGTGACTTAAAAATAATTACAGTGTTTTATAGTGAATATTTTCACATAATTAATAATCGACCAAAACAATTTTCGATTTCAAAGTAATATCTAGATTTCTAGATTTAAAATTTGTCAATAGTTCCAAATTACGTATGGTATTTTTCCCTGCAGGTAAATCTTGAACAGCTGGGAACGCTGTTTACTAGGTATAGTGGAGCAATTTTAGACTCTGATTAAAAATATTCATAATTTAATAAATATTAAGTATATACTGGATAGATATTAGGTAAAGTGGTTTATACAATTTTTGTTTTCAGCTCCTTATAACTTTTAATTTTTCGTCTAATTAACGATAACGATTAATGAATGATGAATTATCATACATTTCTACATTTCTAAATTGGAATGTAGTTATTTTTTTTTTTTTTCAATAATATTTTAAATTTTTTAAATTGTATACGCTTGTTTTGCTAGCTTATACAATACAATTATAAATCCTTGGGCTCTACGTATAAATAACACATTAACGTACAATTATTGAGTTTTTTGAAATATGATGGTGGGTAACGGGCATGATTATGTGAATGCATTGACTATCTTGAAAAAAATTCCTCAATATACATATTTTATAATATTTATTAATTATTACAATAATATATGCTTACGCTGCCGTCATAAACAAAAACGCCGTAAGTCCCAAAAATAATAAAAATGAGTTAAAAACAAATGAATTATTGTAAAATTTAGCTTGTGTAGATGAATATGCCGTATGTCTATCATATTACTCTAAAAGTATAATACAATCAATAATCAAATAACTAAAACGCCGTAAATCGTAGAAAAATTCGTGGTTACTAGGTAAAAACGCCGCAAATACACTATTCTAAGCACTAACGCCCTAAGTATTGTTGAAGATACGCATTTTATCTTAGAACATAGAACAAATTATAATTGACGTTATTTTGGCTTAGTAACACGGACCGGTTTACGTGTCGCAAAACAAGTCGACTATCGGAACAATTTATCTATAATAAACTTATTCGATATTGGATATATATCATTTTATTTTTATTTTTAATTGACTGAAAAATAATATATTTGTTTTGTGAATTTAATATTAAAATGTATGAATAATTTGATCATATCAGAAATTGTAACTTACGAGTTATAGTATTCTTGCTTTTGAATAAAGTATCAAAAGTTTAAACCAATACTAATATACAACGTATAAATTAAAATATACTGTTAAAAATTAATTTAATAATATTTATTATTGTTTCATTGCACCCGTTGGATGAAACTACCTAGAAAAACATGTATCATATTTAAATAATTAGAATGTACAAAATTTTATGAAAATATAAAACACATCACAAAAACGCCTTTTTTTCAAAACCGTTCTTCGGTGACCTGCGGTGTTTTCACTTATGACGACAACGGCAGTATGCTAAGTGTAAATTAAATTGCCTTAAATACGCAAAAAATAAGTCATAATAAATTGCATAAAAATCGGATTTTCCATTTTAATTATAGAACTACAAATAGTTATTATTACAGTGATGTACCTAGTTATTAATTTTTTTTCTGATGAAATGTGACACTAGTGTTAATCATCCGAGAGTCTATGAGTTTTCCCAATTTTGTTTTATTAAATATTTTTTATGATGGCTCAACAATGTGTATTACAAAAAGCCAATTTTATTTCCTTGGGTTTTTCATTTTTTTACTTAATTGTATATTGCCGTTCTTCGTCAAACTTGAATTTTCATCAACCACAAATCTTAATTCAAAAGTTATCTTAAATAATATAAAGTTTCTTAGTTCCTTGAGAAAGACTTCCATAATTTTGTACACTGTGAAAACGCCAACTACGGAATATCATCAAACCAATTAAAATGTTTATTCGTTTAGTTGGTGCAAAATTATTCTGTAAATCATAAACATATATATTGGCTTTTTATATAATGTCCAACTGGTTATTTGAAAATAACAAATATTTAAGCTCGAACATAAAAACAGTTAAGGAAAAATAAAATCGTAAAAAGGTGTATCAATTATACAAGCTATAATCAATAATATTTCTAACCTGTACAGTGTACCTATGTCTGTACCAGTGTATGTATATTTTGATTTGTGGCTGAAATTTTACTTTCAATTATTGTTGAAGACAGAATAAATAATGCTCCAATAGTAAACAATTGGTTTCTACAGTGCAAACAAGTAAATAAAGATAATAGTTGCAAATAAAATAAGAGTTATAAGTCAAGGTTGTGGCTCCAAAATTTTCGTGATCCGTTTTCAACACTGATATTTTTAATTTCAGATCCAAGCCCAGACATACAAAAATCCTATCACAGTTATATCTAATCAGTTAGCTTTGAATATTGTGCGTCGTTATTGTAGACACTTATTTCAAACGTACAAAATATTTTTTTCAAATAACAAATATTGCGCTGTTTAGAGTAGGTTAGAAAAAAAATCAACTAGATGAATATCGTTCCCTGCATTATTGTTATTATTATTATTTTTTTTCTATAAATTAATAGTTCTTATATAATATTGAACATAATATCGAAGTGCATATAATAATATACCCATACTAACCTCCCGATAGTGTAAACTGCGGGGGAGTATTATTATTTTTTAATTTGATTTTCATCCAAATAATCAATGTAGGCGAAATTGCGATGAAAATATATTTTATTAATTTATTCATATAATACATAATAAATGTGCTGTGTGAAAATAATAAAACATTCCGACCACCGCATTATACTAGGTTTATACAGTAGACAGACTATAATAGCCGCGTGGTTTTTATGTAGGAAAACCATTCAGGTGCAGACAGCGATGGGCTGATAACGGAGAAAAACAATTATTGGGAGAGTAAAGTATAATAATATGAATAAATAGGATTTACCTAGTATAAATAATAATATAAAACACGAAGTTTGGGGGGGGGGGATTGGAAATCCTTATTATGATTATCATGTAATAACCCTGAAACATTTTTTGATTCCACCAACTACTTTACGTGCAAATTCCATAATCGAACATTAATGTAAAAAAAATCTCTATAAAATATTTATAGAATTTTTTTTTTTAAATTGAAAATTGCAGACTCGTAGACGGTTACATAATAACATGTGATATCATGGTTACGTATCATGTGCAGGTACATTATTATAAAACCAATCGGTAACTGTTTCAAACATACAAATACCTATTTCGAACCACCTCTATACAAAGCCAAGCGTAAGAATCGAAATAACCCCTTCGGCAAACATAATAGGAATAGAACAATAATTGTACAGTTACTATATATTATGCCCAGCAGCGGTGTACAATGTTTAATAAAATATGTGATTTTGATTAGAATTGAACACAATAATATTATAATGTTATAAATGTGGTACTAAAACCGAAAGGATGGGTGGGCGGCGTTTGAGTGTTGTACGCAATCTGGCCGATATAGGTATACGAACGCATAATAATAACGTCATAAACACCGATCGCTAATAATTATCGAAACTCATACGCAAACATTTGAACAAAATATTATATAACGCACGAAGTCATACACGTGTGCATTTATACGACGTGTGTGTGCGTAATAATTACACTTTACAATACGCATACAGTCATAGAGTATAATATTATTGTGTAACTCTCGCGGTAGGAGCCACAATTTCGATATCGTTGCACAGATGATAATAATTATATCATTAACAACCGGTAGGAAATCGTATCGAAAATAATATCCAGTTAATGTTCACCGAACGTGCGAAATTTATGGTCGCGTTGTCTGCGATGATGGCACATGCACGATTATCGCACCATAACAACCATTGTCGCGAGTCCGGCCTAACCGGAAGCGATTATAATATTATTCTAGGACCCGATCACACGCCTGAGCGGATGTGCCCGTCGTTCGACTATAAACAATAATCGTATGATCGCGAACCGTTGTCCGTCTCTATTTACGTCAGATCCAATAATAGGTAGGTTGGGGAATAAAAAATTATTTTTTCCGGTATTCGATTCGAGTTTTACCATACACCTATTAGTATACGGACTACGCTTTCCACACCGTCAGTCTATCGTTCATATGTTCGTCAAAATTGTGTGAGAGATATGCGGCGATAGACAGTTGGTGGCAGTAATGGATGAAATACGTCCATATTTTAATTACTCCGTGAAAATAATACAAGTTTTTTTTTACTATTATCTATTTTAGTTTTAGTGATTATAAGAAATAGATAATGTTTCTTGTTGAAATGTGAAATAAACTAAAGGAATTTTCTTCCATTCTTGCCCCTATAACAACCGCTATCGCTCTCACTGAATATCGGTCCTGGTTTTCTCTCTCTCTGAGCGCTGTACATATTATATTGATAGATCCATGAATCTTATATAGAAGGACGAGAATAATACGATTGATACAAACTACTATTATAGTAGTTGTAACCATGTGATGCAAGAAAAAAAATATTGAAAAAATGGAACTGTATCGAAACTCAAGTGTCCATGTGATATGATGTGCACACACATTAGCTAGGTATATACTAATGACATACAACAGTAAGTTGTAATGATAAAAAATATTGTACCTAATTTTTATTTTTTTAAATACTATAATACACTTGTATTTCTGTTTGCCTTTTTTTTTATTTTTACGTTTTTCTGCAAACACTGCTTTTAGACAACAAAAACGCCCTTAAAGTTGTACGAGGCCCGTCGTCGTTCTAATTGACTTTATGCAGTAGTCAATAAAGAGTAGTTATTCGGTATTATAGTGGCCGTAAATTCTGTAAAGAACATAAATTTGGTTATGAATAAAAAAAGAGTCAGCGTCGTTGACTCCTAAATGCACCTGGAGAAACAGAAACAGTAACAATAGATATTATTCGATAAGCGATAATGACGGTAAAATAATATTGAAATAATTTCGTTCCCGACAATAGCCTGCTCGTCTCTGAAAACCTTTTCAGTTTTAATTGTTACTATATTTTGTACTTCCCAGTGATGATTAAATAATGTGTAAATACACTAAAAACCTGTGTCTGATTGTAGAAATACAAATTCAATCGATGTATGTATATTGTTTGTTTTCTCGTTTGGATCACTGGGGGACTTAGAGTTGTAAATTAATGTTGATAAAGTTACTTACATTTTTTTTTTTTAAACTAACAAAAGAAGCGGTAATAGCCGGTATATAGCTATCGGACGAGAAGAGTATTGTTTATTGTTGAGACTCTAAATGCAAACTGTTTGATCTTTGACTGTTATTAACAGATTGGGAACGACCCCATAGTTTGGCACATAACAAACTGTTTTACATAAAATAATAATAAGTTCCAGGTTGGCGGGCGAAACGTAAAAACTATTTTATTTTCAGGACCGCCGATCGAATTGAACTTCGTGATCTGTGCGATAGGTCGGTAAGGCTCAGATTCTGACGAAACGGCCCGCGTTATGATAATTGATATTTAATGTTCTGTTATTCACTAAAAGCTTACCGTATTAACAGGATTATATAATATAATGATAAAAATAGTAATTATCATTGTTATTATTATTATTATTATTTTTACAGTCATGCGTGTGTTGTACGTTCCACGACTTTCGCCGGTTTGCTTTTATTGTTTTTGTAGGCGCACGAAAGTATTCTTCGGCCGACACGGCAGCAGCGTATTGCTGGAATAAAACCCACTACGCTCGCCAAAGTTCGTTATCTTTGAAAGCCACATTGCTGTTGTTATTGTCATTATTGTTATTATTATTATGTCACGTTATCGATAAACCAACTCGAAGAGCATTAACACGCGAGATAAAACAGCATAATAATAACAATTGAATATAAAAGAAATATAAAATTTCTTATGGGATAGACATACCCAAGCTGTATATAGTGATATTCACAGTTAACAATAATTATTGTTGACTCGACATTAAATTAGTTCAATACGTCACAGTAGAAAAGGCATTTTAACGTATTTTTTAATACACAATTTCGTTTGGTATCGAAATGGTTAGAACATTATACTTGTAGAAGTGCCTTGATAAATGTTTGCAAGTTGACATCTTTGAACAGTACAACTGTTAATTGGGGTTGTGGCAAAAAGCCTCACGGTGCACAGCAACGCTTTATTATTGATGTGAAAAGTGTTTCAGGCATGTATTTTTTATGCACTAAAACAATAATTAAGTGATTGTCGGATTTTCGATTTCAAGTCAAATCCGGAATCACAGTTGTAGTAAATACATTGTAATGATTGCTAAGAACACCGCTGAAATCGTTGAGATGGAACAGCATGTGAAAACGTAATAATTTTGCTGTCCTATATAGTTCTGATCAATAATCCGATAGACTATAATATCAATTATTAAAACAGACATAGGGAAGGTCTCGTCACCCACGACGTCCGTGTAGCAAAATTGACTAAGCACTGCGCCGTGTTAACCACCTGCGAACTCCATTGCCGACAACCGTTTTTAACTTTAAAACCACGATAATCGTAATAATATGATGTTGTCAATACCAGCATGGTTACCAAAACGTTTTTGCATCGTCCTCAGTTATAAAAAAAGAAAACGGTCCAAAGTGTCTGCTCACTGTAATAATTCCGGCGCGAAGGATAATGAAAAAGAAGCCAATTGGGTTGGTCCCGACGATACGTCATCGTTACTCAGTATAATATACGAGTAGTGTTACTCAGACCAGTAACTTAACTAAACCTTTAGTGACACGTGTGGTATCGCACCACGTTGTTGGGAAGTGATATTTTTCCGTTTAATAATAATACAATTTTTAATAGAATTTTATTGATTACCAAGTTCCATTATTATATATGAGAAATTACAAAACAGTTTTGTTTTTTTACGCTAGACTGAATTATAGACTCAAATAATTGTTAAATACAAAATAATTAATTTTCAATTTTTATGTAATGTACGAAAAATATATTGAAAATTATATTATTTTGACATTTTTGAGATTTCTTTATAATGACTAAAAATAGCATTACTCAAGGGAATGTCAAAAATTCACAAAAATAATTCATAGCATTTAATTAGTAAACTGGGGTGAATAATTACTCCGCTCATATTAACATATTTTAATAGGTACTAACTGTATGGCGTTTTTCTGAACTGGCTCTTTCTTCTCTCTGTAACTACTGTTCCTGTTCGATTATTTGTGGCTATCAATGAACTACTTCTTTAATATTACTACGTTATCGTTAAAAGTACAAGACGTGTATTAAACCGTTGTAGAACGAAACGATATTTTATTTTATTATATTTTACCAAAACTCTATTATTTAGTCCTCCCCGTAAAGCTGCAAGAGGTAACTGGATAAAGGCAAAGAGAATGAATAGCAATTTTTCAGAGGCTTCTCAGTTAATAACAACTAGACGTAAAAGTTCTCCTTATTTATTCCCGGACTTGTAAAATCGTATACAATACGAGTCACTGAAAATAATAAATATAGTACGTTTGCATTTTTATGTTCTTGTAACTCAGTGAGCACATTGCACACAATAGCGACGATAATTACCATCAAGTTAGGTACCCGCGAAAATGTATTAAAAAACACTTTATTTATAGTTTAAAATCGGGTCACGCGACGCATAACGCAGTTGAAAGCGTATGGATATACAAATTATACGATCCTGCTACGAAGTATAATTATTGTTATTATTAGTACGTAATATTACAGTAAACTAAAAAACGAAAATAATAACAATAATAATAATAATTTTAATAAATAAATGAAAAGGAAAGAAAAAAATCAGTATAATAATATTTTAAAGCACGAACATTTTCAATTAAGAACAAAATATTTCCTAAGGTATATTTGTCAGCAATACAAACCACTTCACACTCGGCCTGTCGTTTGACAATAAATATATAGTTTAATATATATATTTATATATACATTATACATACATACACAGGTATAATATAATAGGCACTCGTAGTAAGCATGTGGGGCGGAGAAAACGGTAACAAGAGCACATAAAATTTTAACTGTTAATTTATGAACCATAATAATTATATTATAATACAATATGTATACCTATTGTAAACGTATAATGAATTTTACAAAAGCGACGTAATTATTTTCTTAGCGCAGTATAAAGTATAATTACGTTTCGTATTAAGTGTGAGATGATTTGTTACACTGCCTAGCAGATAACTTTCATGTTTGAATCTCAAATTGCCTCCTGGCTAGATTGAATCGAGAAAATTGCTTGAATATAATAAACTGCGCCGAGATAATCAGCGCCTTGTTTCCTGCAACTATATACTTACGAACAATTTTTGATTTATTGTTCGCAGTGGGATCCGATACGAACTCAGAGTTCATTTTGTTATTAATATTTTGCACGAGACTTGAACGCTGAATTATAAGATTAGATAGGCGAGTACGGACAGGGCCTAGCAAGTTGATAAACACACAATAAAGTACTGCATTGTGTGACACTACTGGTTTCGCTTCACTCACTTTGGTGCAGTCCGCCGTCCGCAGAGAACTTGTATTATTAATTAATCCTCGTGTTTGAAAACACTAATTGTTAGTGGCGACCCGTCTGATTTAGGGAAATTAAATTAATTTTTTTAAATGAAAAAAAATGAAATAGTGAATTAAGTAACGCGTCGGTGATATTTCACAGAAATAATAATTGGTACCTATGTGACAAGATTAAACGAGAAATTGGCACGTAATTGAAAAACTATTAGTTTCACAGTGCTTAAAGTATTTGAAAAGTCACTGGAAAAGCGCCGGCTGCCAATATTCTCGACGGGCACTTATAAAAATGATTTATAATAGTATATTATAAATAATATTACATCGCTTCACGACGAGTTGATTCGGGGCACATTGAAATACATCTTCAAAGAGTTTCCGAAATAATTATTCAATGTGCCCCAATAATATCGTTTGCATTAATTACAACTATATTATGTATTGTAAATATTCATCGTCGCTTTAACAATCATTGTTGTTATTTAATATGCGTTTCGTGTTGTGTTTTGGAAATGCCAAAGTTCGGCGAACATCCCACGGATATACGGGTGCTTTCACGAACTGCTGCGGTCCTATCACTCCTTGATCGATATTAAAATCCTGTGTGTGACCTCTGAAGTGTATTATTGTTCATAGTTTGGCGGCACTCGAGTGTGGAAGCAAAGGAAAGCAAACAAACATTGACTCGACTCGGTTAAAGTTACTCTTTACGATGCGAACAGACGAACAAGAAAACTAATTTGGACTGCGGAACCCGATACGTATACATCGTTTCCTCAGAAATCGGGACTCCTTGGGAGCCGAAATTAATATAAGCTATCAACTGGAAAATATTTGAACCATGTGATATAATGAAATGATATTAAGAGTATATTAATATACATTTGAACACCTTCCATCGTCGGGTTGTTCGTTGTTTGTTTTTATTTCATCCGGAACAAACATGATAGTAATAATAATATAGTACGTTATACATTACATACTTCGAACTGGGTCTTGGAAACCCGGTCTGTTGATCACTGTCGAAACCCCATCGTCAATTTGTAAATTACTAGAAGCGTTGTATCGGCTTTGATTTGGCATGTTTAATTATTTTAATGGCATTTTGATAGTGTGCACCATTACTGTGTGTGTGTGGGTGTGTGTGTGTGTATAATGATGGAAAATCGTGCTCGGTATTTCATTGCGTTAGTTTTTTTAATTAAAAGCACGATATTTTAGAAAGTATTGTAGTGGTAAAAAAAGTTTCGGCGAAAAGATAAAATTGATCTTTCACTACATATAATAATATATATTATTGTAAAGCCGTATTCCACGAACGTCCCTGCACCAGCAGAAAAACTCGGAAAATTATCGGAATAATGGTTGCAATATCACAGTGGCGTAACATCATATTATAATAACGTACTAATTAAATACTGTGGTCATGTGCGATGGCGACGATTTATTTATGATATCGATTTTTCAAGTTAAGCAATACTCGTTTGATCAAATCAAATAAGTTGTACCTACGGTACAAACTGACAGTACGTTCAAATAATATAATAATTATTTTGTGATTAGCAGCGTTGGAAATCATAAATCGCTGTACAAACAATATTACAGCAGTATAAAAGGTATTTATGATGTTGTACTATCATGGTATTGTATGGAGCCCAGTGTTGGACGTTTGAAAGGAAAATACTAAGAAGGATTTGTGGACCATGCCACGACACACAATCGGAGGAATGGCTTAAAACACATAAAAAGAAACAGACTAGAATGGGCAGGTCATGAGAGGAGGAAATCTGAAGTCATGATAAAGACGGTTTTATAAAAGAATCCTAGAGGAAAAATACCGTTGGGAAGACCCCGATGCGATGGGAGGATTGTGTCAAAAAAGATTTAGCAGACTTCTTCTTGGATGAAGATTCGTATATATTGGTGCTAATCGCTACGAATGGAGGCGTTTACTTTTTGATGTGTGGTATAAAAGGCCATTCACAAAGAAAAAAAAATGTATTATTATTATTATTGCATGTAATCGTATCGTTACACAGAGCATACCTACATAGGTATTCAAATGTGTTGCTCTGTATAGTTTAGTTTTATTTATTACAAACAATATTCATTAAACAATATTATACTAGGTGACCTAGACTATCTACGTCTTTATTTGCTTTATGACTCGTCACGGTAGCGATGTCTATTGTCATAATCAAAATATATCACATAAGACACTGGAGTAACCGTTTAAAACGCTGTTTTTTCTATTGAATAAGTCATCCTTTATGATTACTTCAAGCCCTTACGCATAAAACAAAAACTAAAAATACACACTATTAAATATTAATAATACCAGTTACGTTATTTAAAAGCTCTCTTGTTCGTTCTACGGTGGTCACAACAAACCAACCACCAGAGTATACGGTGTGATTCACCAAACATGGTCACCCTCATTTGCCTCTTTTAGTAATTATATTAAGTTATTTAAATTCTTATGTTTTTAGTTTTTAAATATACTCAAAGACAATTTTTTTTTAATTCTTGATAGTTGATGTACTACTTAAAGGAGTATCCTGTAGTGACACAAACTTCTACTTTTCAAATGAGAGCCCCATTTATAAACACGAGGCATGGTGAATCATACAAATATAATCATTTTTAATATTTATTTAAGAAAAACATTTATACTCAGATGTCTACGCTAACTAAAAATTACCTACTTTAAATTAGCCTAGTTTTATTTACTGACTCAAATTCTAAATGTTTTTTTATGTATTGCGATGACAGATCTGTTTTCTACTTTTCTCAATTTAATTTGAAATTCCAGTGATAAATTTCAATTTATTTCCGAATGCGTCATATACATATATAATATTTTATATATTTAGGTATAACAAAGTACATCAAATTTGTTCTCCAAACCGACTTGAATAATGGAAAAATATTCATCGTCCTCCTTGTTTCCTGTTTCCGATCGGATGGTCGGCACTTCCGTTGGATAGTTTTTAATACTCTGACGAAGTCAGACTACAATACAGCTCTGAATTTATACTTAAAGTTATTTCGCGATATATCAGAACGAAATGTATTGCAATCGGCATTTTAAATATTAACGAAGTGAATAATAATTTGGCCATGAATGTAATTGGCAATAGGTCTCAAGCACACATTTTTTTCCAAGCATTTAAACTCAATACCAGTATTAGAAAAGTGTGAGATGTAGATGAACAAGCCTCTTGTCTACCAACTCAATTTTTCTGAACGAAAACGCAGCAGACCAAAAAAAAAAGGTGGTAACCATTTCCATTATACTACCAAATTAAAATATTTTGAGGGCGTAAGTAAATTCAATAAGAATAGTTTATGACATTATGTATCACTGATCAATTTTTAAAAAAATACGAAAAATAACTGAACGATAACGGAGCTGGAGAAGCTCCACACTGATATAACCTATATAGTATACGTATTATGTTTAAAATAATATAAGAATAAGGAGGACGCTCAATGACAAGACTTCGCATATCTTTCTAAGGGGCAATATATAGTTATTTATTTATGCAACCAACAATAAGATCAAGGAGACCTCACACGTATACATTAAAATCGTATGCAATGCAGTACGCACACGAAACTACAAAGCGATGATCATTCCTCGAAATAGGACGAAAACTCGGTTCGTGTTGAGCATACTTCTTATTTCTCATAGTATCATATTGAATATGGCACAGTAACTCAACCAGACATTCTGTAGAGAGTACCTATATAATATAATCACAACGCTTAATATTGTTGTAAAATACTATTATTACGATTTAAACTAATATCGAACACGATATAATTTATCACTGGGTTAATAAATACTCAAAATATGGCTCGGGATACAGCCGACCCAATACCAGCTGGTTGCGACACTACGTCTGCAGATGTACGCGACTGGCACGATTTACGGCACGCCTGTTACGTATATATATATTGTGTGTACAAACCACATGATGTATTATATAATAATATATTGACCCATCGGAGTCGTATAGTGCCAATTCTTTTATGTATAGGCATCTATTTATAATATGCCAGGTATATACTAGGTATGTGGTACCGCCTCCCGTTGCAGAGTCTCTGGAAAAAAAATATACGTTTTTCCGTTGACCTCGCGTTGGTATTCGAATATGTCTGTTTAAACGAACTACAGCCCGCAGGCACTGTTAAAATAATATATTATAAACGCGTATATGTTATACGGTGGCCTTGAGCTGAAAAACCTTTGTGTGTATTAAAGCCGGACTCACGGCACCGTCTGGGGCGGCGGGGTAAAAAACGGCCTTGTTGGCGTCATAGGGTGGCAGCGGCGGTGGCAGAAAAGGTCCGGTTGACGGACGGTTTTCGAGGGGGCGTGCGAGAGAGGTTTTTGGGCGTCGACGTACGGTGCATGTATATAATATGTGCATTGTACGTACGGGGAAATAATTTTTAAAACTCTAATGTTCGAGCAGTGTATAATAATATATATATATATATATTATGAGCATATAATCGCCACGGTACTTTTTTTCCCCGGTTTTCGGAGAAACGTCGGATGGGTGTGTGGGTGCGCAGACAGATGGGGGAAAAAAATCAACATTTACAATCGAGCGTCTGTTTCGGCTCGGTGGGCGGACTGCGCGTCGTGTACACATAAAAGCTCCACGAGGCGTATTCTTCTCATAGCGGGCGAGTGCGAGCGTTAATTCCGAAAAGAAGAGTAAAGAGTCGTGTACGGTAAAACACCGCGTGGGCGTGATCCGAAAACGATAATTCGTATTCGCCCCCCCGCACACGCCGACCCAAGCCAAAAAGCATCCGCTGTAGCAGTCAACGAGAGCGCAAGTGCACATCACATAGTCGGACACGACTACCGGATAGGTTACACACACACCGACACGCACATATCTAACCGGAACGTTACCGCGGTACAGGTTTATACTCTCACAACAGAGACGTCCTGCACACAACTCGTGGTTGACGGCCAAACCACGTAGAATGCACGTCTAGGCCCGGCCCATGTTTTCCTGCACGCACTAAATTACACGCCTCTACAAGGTGATCCATTAAGACGTATATGTCTACACTCTAATTATTTCGAATTTTCCGAAAAAAAATGTCATTACTTACATTTTTAAGATTTTTTTTTTACTTGATATCCTATCATTGTACATAAAAAAAAAACATTTTTGAATAAAAATTATAGTTGTTACAATTTTTAGGATTTTTACTTTTTTGAATAATAAAACATCCATTTCATACTTTTAAAAGTAGTGAGTACAACTAAGTAGTAGTAATAAGCTTCGATACAGAAAACTCTAATCTCAAAGTATCGATAGTAGGTACTATAAATATTTTAAGTTTATCAGAGCAGAGTGGTACCTACGAAGCGGACAGTCCTCAAAATATCGGTCAAAATTACTTCTTACGCTACAATTATATTTAATCGTACCTACGCAAATATAATACTAAGTCATAAGTATTTATTTTAACTCAAAGCTCCACTTCAAATCTCTACAGAATTAGCTGCGACACTCGGGCGAGACAACAATATTATAATGTACTCGATTATTACTCGATCCGCAGTATTATTATAAATTAAAATACGTAAATATTAAAAAAAAAGTTTTTCAGGCTTTCTGTGGAGAGCCTTATTATTCATAACGTTCGGCACGCGGTCGCCGTCGAGGGACAACGATTATAGACAATATTAGACTGTCTAGACGAGCTTGCCGAGCGCTCGCACGCGCTTTACGTCCAACTACCTATATAATACTTCTATATTATTATTATTATAATAATACCTACTCTTTTAATATATTTCGATATATATTTCAGACGAGGACAACATATTATTATTTGTGCTCGTGTCCTCGCGCTACCGCGCAAAACCACGTAATAATAATATGATATACGAGCAGCAGTCTGTTGTGGTAGTTGTTCTCGAACCGGATAATGCTGTGGCGGGTCGAGGAGACTCGTGACGGAGACGACGAAAATAGTGTCGGAAATGCTCTCACATTATAATATATACGCTCACATTTCAATAAGAATACTCGCACGTCCATCGAGCAAATTGCTTTCCTATATATTAAAGTAGGTATTCCGATCTGAGCGAGCACCTGCCGTCCCGCCGCGGTTCGATTGACAGGTATTGATTTATGCACACGCCTTTTATTATTATTATTATTATTATTATTATTACCTACTCTCATCCGTACGCACGTTTTTATTTCATATAGTAGGTAAAGGTATTTGGTATAGGGTATACATCGGAAACGAGTAAATTATTATTATTATTTTTAGGTTTCCCGCGAATAAAGCGTTGTTGGCACAAATGCGATTAAAAATAATATATCTTATGGACGTTGCAGAAATGCATTTTTAATGCGAAAAAGGTCACTGCGCTCGGCAATAAAAATCTCTGAGCTGTCCCCCCGATACACTTTCCCCTTTCACTTTTCGTCCCGAACTAACCTACATTATTATTATACTGCACATACACGCACATAATGTATTGTCAGTGATGTTGTTATTATACAATTTTTTTTTCATTATTATTATTATTTACGGGAAACATCAATTTCGTATACATATACATTTTAAACATCGGTGGCGGATAGTGATTAATTTTTAGTGTCCCCTAGCTGCGGGTGGTCACGTCGTCGTCGAAGGGGGTAAAAGGTCACATCCGTCCATGTACGTATAAGAAAGGCAGAAGTTAGTCAACGAGTAGTGGTGGCTCTTCTCTTGGGATTATCACCGTCGTTAAATGAAAATAATTATTATTTCACTGTAGAGTCGTGAGCGATAATAATTATTATTTCACACGATCGTGTGTGTAGGCGGTCCACGAGAAGGCAATGTTATTATATATAACAGTATATAATATTACAGAAAAACGGTTTTTTTTTCATGAAATTAAAAAACCCTCATTATAATAGTCAACTGCTTACGGAATTACAAAATATTAATTATAAGTTCGCGTTTTTTTCGATTAAAAAGGTATCTGTTTCGATGGGAAACAATTATTGGAGTCAAAAACCCATTATAAAGTATTTCCCCGTTGGAATTCAATAGAACAAACAAAATACCAGACTTGTCATAAGTGCACAAAATTATTTTTGGAATGTATTTATTACTAAATATATTGTATTTATAAGGAAAAGCTAGATTATTAGTTTTATTGCAGGCAAACAGAAAAACTTACAAATCACTATAGTTGGTAATAATAAACGATTAATAATATTTCATTTTTATCATTTCGACAAATATAATTTATTAATTGTATTGTGTTCATAATATTGAATTATAACAATGATGGTTAGCTGAATTTAAAAATTAAAAATATATCGCTTCCAAAATAAATTTGATGAACAATAATAATTTTGTGTTCCAGACATGTTATATAAAAAGATATTGCAGGTGATCGTCATGCAGTAATATCTAGTTGAGACACTTTCATGTGTCCCGATCAGGTGTGCGGGTGTAGACGTGTATAGAAAATATGGATCTGGTAAATGTTAATATGATGCCACAATAGATGCGAAACCACGAATGACTCCGCGGAAAGGGCCAATATAATTGCTTGCTCTACATTACTACGTTTTACTAACCAGACAACTATACAGTTTGAGGGGTAAGCCGTACAGGAGATATTTCATCGTTAAGCGCGACGATTCAAGAATATATTATCTACACCGAGTAGGTGTACATTACTTGTATCTAAAACAATAATGGAGATAAGTAATATGTCTTACTCAATACTACTCCCTACATTATATTATATTATTATTGTTTAAAAAAAAGTAATAATCTTAAAAAAATTACGTTTCAAAGACGTTTGCTTTTCGATGAAAAAATGTTAAGAAAATATTCACTCGATGCGTGTACTAAACACGACGTACCGCAATTATTATATACTTCGATCACCGTGTCAGGGTTTAATAGATAGAATGATAGGCACAACTTGGGGTTAAAATTGTGAAGGGAGGCTACAGCTCTTCTGACAAAACTATATTAACTTAAAATAACCCATGGAGAGGAGACAATATCTGAAATCAAAAAGGGACAATTTTGCGGGAGGCCAAGTCCCCTTAGCCTGCCCACCCCTCTAGAGTTGCGCCACTGAGTATAATGTGCATTTATATCTACTTTTATACCTACCTACATTGCCATATTGTTATTGTATTGATTTATATGTATAGGTACACACACTTTGTTTTTATGGACCTCGGGAAAACAAAAACGTGGTGGCATTTGCAGCGGCGGCGGCGGCGGCGGCGGTGTTATTTACATCGAAACGTTTTTCGATACAGTGTTTATTGGCTCTCCTATCGCCGCGTGCAGCACGTGTAGTATCATAAACATTTCCGAGATTTTCCACCGTATGTGTACGAGTTTTCCGCACGCCCCGCGCATATTATTATTATTATAGGTATACACGGTGTGCGCCGCCGTCGATTTGTGAACCTCCAGCGCGCGATAATAGCTTTTGGATATTTGCGCTTGTTTAAAAGGCACGAAAGGTTCATTGGTATTCGACGGGCATCCGTGATATGTTTAAATATAAGCTCCACGCGAGCGGGCTACACTAAAGCGTTTTTCAATTGTAGTTATATACAACATTTATAAAGTGAAATAAGACCGACGAACATGTTCCCCGCACATCACGTACACCCGTTTCTCGGTATATTATATTCCCACAGTACGCAGCCGCGGTATAATACTCGTATATTGAAACCGTCGGGGAATTCACGAATCCGATTTTGTCGTCGTTAGAACCGAAAAGCGAAAAATCGTCGATATTAATAAATGTAGGGTTTACTTCCGATCGCGTACATGGCGTATTGCACGCTCTCGCTCGTCGGTCAAGTGTCAACATACACGTCGTGTAGTACTAATATTAGGTTTACACACTTAGATATTATGATGTTATACCTTCGATGCCGTAAAATAAGCAATAATAAACGTTGACGACCGGGAAGGTAGAAGGTATAGGAACGATATTTACCATCGAATTAGACTGTACAGTGCACATCGATGATGGCTAGGAAATAACGTCAACGCCTATTATTTTCGGGCAATAATCCATTTAGACATATTTCCTATAGGTGATGTTGGTAATTCCGACATTTTTTTTTAGCTTAAATTAATATAAATCGTTAGTTGAATTAGCTTGTTTAGTCAGAAACGAGCCTGTGGTGTAAAATCATTTTTATCTTAAGCGTACTAGCACGTCGCACAGTACCATAATATTATGTACACTCGAACGATGATTGTTTAGGGAATTGTACAGCTCCGTTTTAAATTTCTAACAAAATTTAAATATTAGTTTATTAAAGGAAATTATGTCTCTTTATGTCCTGGCATTGATGATACATCTGTTAGACATTAATGATACTGCTAGGCATTTACATAACCGCCTAAATTACATCATTGGCGGTAATAGATAATATTTTATATAGAGGGATTCATCAAGCAATCTTACTCTAATTTTATTCTATATAATACCAAATTGTGTATTTATTCGAATTCTGGCTTTTGAGATTGTTATTCGTGCAGGTTCAGAAGGTTTAATATTATATGGGATACATAAATATTGAATAAATTATAATTTTACAATTTTCACTAATTTATAAGTAATCGGAAGGTGATACTTGATGAAATGTTACATAATATGTTTTATATTGTACCCATAGAAGTTAAAACATAGCAAAAATCGAAATTTTAGTAAATTAATAATTTGAAGGGTATGAAGGGTGTGAACATAAATAATAATTGGTGAATCACTACTTTTGTATATATTTACACAATATGTTGTACACTGTAGGTATTTAAATTAATAATTTACATTTTTAATATGTTTAACTATCTCACATTGACAACAACCAGTGGGTTAATTAACAATGTGTTTTCAGACTCAACAATATACTAGTTGCCGAGTCAGTCACTCTTTATTGAAGATATTACTATACCCAAACATACATTCATATCAAATTTAAACTAACTATTTTAAATGTTCGGATACATTCTGCGCCATATAAGTAGCGATCAAACTATTGTAATATAACTAAATAGTATCCAAAATTACTCCAATAACCATGAACTTGTTCAAACAGATTTTATTTTAGTCAATTTTAATTAACTGCTGAAAGAATTGAAATTTGAATTCTTAAATATTATATATAAATACTAATTAAAAGCAAAAAATATTAAGTATGGTCACGTGCAGTATATATTATTGTCATTGCATAACTATTACATTTACATTTTAACAATGCAGGAAAACGGTTTCGAATAGTGACGATTTAACTTAGGGAGTCATAATAGACCTAGTTAGGTAACTGATTAGATAACATAAACAATACAGTTGATGTGCTGAAGTATCTTTATTTATTTTTTTCATATCATATTAAACAAGAAAAATTAATTTTTAACCTAAAATCAATTAATAAAGTTTTTTTCAAACTCAAGCAACTTATCGATTATATCAAAAAAAAAAAAAAAAACAAACAATACAAACGCTATGATACAAAACATTTTGCCGTCAGTATCGTGTATATACATTATCAGTTTCTCCATTATATAATTGTGCAAGCTATTGGTTCTTTTTCCCGTAAAACGTTTTAAACATTAAAGTTTATCGATGTGTGATGCATCCTCATAATCAGACATATTTATGAATGCGAATTTTTTTTATCCGTAAAATTGCTGTTAATTACGATCGCGCCTCTGACTTGATTGATACGGTTATAGTTTTTTTTCTCGCAATATACCTCAATCAAGGATTTCGACACTCGACTCGAACGGTGTACAAACAAACGACCTCAACTATTTAATCGCGTAAACTGCTTCATACGATCAAAACGTGTACGAGTAATCCTCGCACGGTCCATGTTATATTTTTTCTACCTCGGAGAGACGTCATATTTCCGCTTTCACGCCAAAACCAAAAAACAACAGCGAAACAAAAAAAAAAAAACCACTCACTATACCTACAGTTGACAGTTCCCATCAACATCAAAAGAAATCGTTTTTATTACTAACACAAGCATAATATTTTTTTCACCAATTTATTATTTTATTTTTATCTTATACTTATTTTTATTATTTTTTTTCACTCTGTTGTAGCCGATTTCTGACAGTTTAGTTTCACCACCCCACGTTCGCTATAAGTAACTTTAAGCCTCTGCTCCACGCCACCGCTGCCGCCGTCGCCCACCCATCAATAGCTGTCACTCGGCGGGATAAATTTAAAGGACAGTTACCTATCTCTGTGTCGTATTCCGACAAAAACGTGCTCAATAAATACACCCGCCGGCGTAATATGTAGCAAATTCTCGCCCAACTGCCGACATATAATAACATAATAGATTATATTTCGTTTCCGAAACCTGGTTCACAAATCCCTTTTGCCAATATCTATTTACCGTGCCAAATGTTTATTGTGTTATAATTTTCTCGCACCGATAAACTTAAGCCTATATATATTAAGTGGCATTCAATTCGATTGAATGATCCATTTAACTTCCTACACACATTTTGTCGACAGACGTATCGTTCTTAAAGGATTTCGAATGCTTGTGGCAATACACTGTTTGAAGAGAAAACTTGGTTTTTTTTAACATTCCATATTCAATGACAAATCGCACCTAGGTACATAGTTTTCAATTCAACTTATTCTAACGCTAGACAATTATTAAGATAATTTAATTATCGCAACATCACACTATTTTGTGATACCTTATTTGATCAACATTCGTCTGAATTATTGACATTTATAAGGAACTTTTGGTCAACCTTCGAAAATTGATATTAATCAAGTCATTAACATTTCAAAAATTAATTAAACTCTATACAATACGAGCTACTATGTGGACATATTAAAAAAAAAATAAAACATCTAAATAATTACAACGATAAATACTTAATAGTGCAATAAAATAAGTTCATGAAATATTTAAAAATCAAATAAATTTAATAAGAACAAAAATGTGTGGCATGTTAAGTTAATCACATTGTATAATATTATGATATTTTTAAATTCAAAAAATTTTCAAATGTCTGCTGAAGAGTTTGCTACCAAATTTTTTAATAGAATTGTCAAACATCATAATTCATAATAAATATGCCCATGATTATTTAGTCATTTAAGTGTATACTATAGTATTTCGATAAAAATATCCTGTTATTAATGCATTTTTAGGCAAATTACAAAAGTTCATAAATATCTCCATAGTAGGTATAATATATAATATTTCATAAATATATTATTTATTTTTAACAATAACACTTTCCCTCAAGTTATTAGTTCTTTAACTAATAAGTTATTATTAATAATTTATAATTATAATATGTTATGTATTGTCCTACTTAACATGACGCATATTATAAGGATAAATATTATATCTACTTTTATTGTATTTACATATTTTTTTAAATGCATTTATAACATGACGCCGCAAATTGTCACCATAGCGACTAAAAAATAAACCAATTATTAGGAAACGTTATTGTCGACTATTCATTGCCTTACACACTGTTCTCGGCTAGATTATATCCAGACACAACTCGGCGTTATTGAGTTAGCGTTAAAATAAATTGAAAAGTGTGAGGGTATATGCTGGTCACTCCTAACGAAATATATCTTGTCATCCTATACCTGCAGGGAATTATAATTTATATCCAATATCAGAATAGATGAAAAAATATTCAACTAAAAATCACGTTGCTGAGAGGTAGGTAGCTGCTTCAGTTATTCCGTCAACTGTTATTATATAGTGGTTGTACCCAAACTTGAATAATTAATATTAAAATATGCGTCTTTGAAAGACAATCGCCTTTATAGAATAAATGGTACTAAATATAACAGTGATTATTAGATACCACACTAGCAGTGTCTATAATTAAGTAAAAAAAAAAATGGCTTTAAAATGACATAAAAATATAGTAATAAATGTTTTTTTATATGTTCCCATATGGTACCTATACCTTTTATGTAGGTGAATTAATAATTATTATTCTAGTGAGCGAATCAATGATTTATTATTTAGTGTCACATGCACTATGCACACATGACACATACCATACTTACATAATATAGTGATATTATAATTATTTTTTACTAAAATTTCATGTCAATACGTATTAATAGTAAAATACATCACCACTATAAGTGACCCCCATAATCACCTTCTAGACACGACGAAAATTCCCACAAATACCTTAATATTATATTATTGCAAAACGAGTTCCTCTAACCCAGTGTTTTCCAAAGCGGGATTTTGAAAGGACAATAATGTATAATACACAAAACAGTTCTATGAGATATATATATACAAGTATTAGGTAGAGATATCGAGAGATATCAATATTATTACCTAATAACGATAATAGTACCCTACATCATTTTATACGCGTATGTTTTGATATACTGCGTTTATCTTTCCCGGTCCTAAACCACTTATATTTGAAAAGTAGGTAATATTTATCCAACGTGTGCTTATAACCGCTAATAATAATGTGCCACAATAGAAAAAAGTTTGGGAACCCCTGCTGTAACCAGGCAAATTGTGATTTTATCATTGGAGCGAATGTGTGGGTGCAATAAAATACCGATAGATACTGGTACATACGGCGAGTTAGGTGCCAAATTCTATACTACTTTAGGGACACTTATTGGTATTTAAGTAGCTGGGAAGCGAATGTATTAAAATAGTTGATTTAGACATAGGCTGTTTGACGCGAGACCATTATAATTGTATGAATTCAAGATCTCGACCAGTCTAAATTTGAATTTTTATTTTCAGGGAGTGTTATAAAAAATGTAAAATTGTAACAATAAAAAGATTGTTTAAAATCAATTTTATCCATACTGTTCGTATCGTTAGATGTTTATCGCGGATGTTATATATATATAGTATATACCTGAAAAATACTTGACGCATATCGAAATTAAGGCTTTGAAATGACGTATACGCATAAGCCCAAAACATATCAAGGACCCTGCAATTATTAAATTATTTCCAAAACAAATCGGAGATTTTACTAGTGTGATAGTATAGATTAGGTCAACTACAATTTACTTTTCGTCGTCCATCTATTATATTACCAAATCAAAACAGGAACCAAACTCAACTAGTGCAATAGGCATCTTAAATTATTCACGACCCGTGTATTTATTGTAAGGAAGGAGCAACAAAAGAAATATCATAATATTACCTATTTATCTATTTATATGTGGTGATATCGATACAGATCAAGTGGAGTAAAAAAGTACGTACTTGCCATCCAATGTTTCATAGAATATTGATATCGGCCTGCTATGTAGGTATACCGTATACAATAATTGATTATAATATAGCACGCGGGTAACGAATTATGGTTTAGATATTTTATAGAGCCCGAGTGAGTGTGCTCAATAAAATAAATGGTTTTGAACCACTAGAGAGAATGCAGTGAGTAGAAGAAAATTGACTTAGGAAATTCATTTTGGTTTTATTAGCTTCTTTTTTAAGAAGCCTTTAATCGTTTAACAGAGCCTGACCCATTTTAATTGGCACCCCATTTTCGTACTGGTAGTACGCACATATTATAACATTATGTGCAATATGCCAATATACTCAATATTTTAATATTGACATCTAAAGTTGCACGTATAAGAGACACCATAACGAATATGGAACTGATGAATATACGTTTATAAGCTAACAGCCATGCTGTTTCAATCATCGTCGTGCAAGATAGTGCCCAATTGCGACGAATTAAAAAAGCGTAAACCTTTGAAAATAAATATTAGATGTGCAATTAAAAATATGTATTTACACACGTGAAACGCTCAATATATTCATTTAAATAAAATATCGCTGTTAAATGTATTAAATTAATATATGATGAAATGAACATCATTAAAAAATACCGTCGAGTAGGTAACCTCTGTGCTATACATTAAGTATCGAGTGTACCGCATTATTGAGTAAGTAAGTAATGCGTGTGTTAAATTTGAATTCAATGATTCTATACGATGAAAAACGAATCTGGGCAAAGACGGTCAAACAATATTATTATAATAATAATAGTTTCAATTCTAACAAATGTTCGTTTTTATGCTTTTCAAAATAATTTAAAACGGTATTGAAAAATGTTTACTTTTAACCTATATAAGTACAAACTAGATTAGATTAACCTCCCTCATAGTTGATGAGCAAAACAACTTTTCAACTAGAATAAGTGTTTTGTTTTTTTGTTTTTAAATGTTAAGAAATTTAAAAAAAACATTCATCACTCTGCTCGGGATCTAAAAATTAAAACTGAAATATTTATTATTTATCAAGTAACTAACAAAATCAATATTGCAATTACAATTTTTTGAAATTTATAATATTCATATAAGTGATAATAACTCAGTCCAGCTGACCTCATTGTCCTGGACAATAATTGTATTTTTATACTTCCAAGAAAAATCATTTCGTCAAATATTTAAAAATTTATTATGCTATGCGCTTACTAAATTTAAACAATACTCATTGAACCACAAAATTAGTTTTCAAATAAAATGTAAATGTTTGCCTATTGTCGGAGAGTATGTTTTTGTAACCCGAAAAATCGGAGCAAACATTGACTGAAATCATTGAAGCATATTTAATAAGCGCCACATTAATGATGTTTAAATTTATATTTTAATATGCAGATAAACAATAATAACAACTATACCTAGAAAAAATGTACCTATTACACCTATCACATAATATTTAAACAAAAACAACAGTACATTCATATAAAAATGAAACAATTTTGAAATATGCTGTAAAAAGTCACAATTATTCATAACCCTTCAAATGTAATTATATTTAGAACTAGCTTCGTAAAAATAGCAACTTTATACGAATCAAAATTAGTGTTCAGTTTGTCATTTAACACGTCTTGCCGTAGTGATGTTCAAAACATTCAGTGACAAATTCCCAGAAATATTTTATGTATATTTTGATTTATAGCTCGTGAAAAATTCTCTCTTTTTGGACGTTCCTATGTTTTTAATATTAAATTTCGACCGAACTCAAATCACAATTTGTGAAACACTATTTATTCGACCTCAACTGCGTGTGTTTGTAAGTGATGCATAATAATATAATATATATTGCACAAATAGCCACCTTAGAGGAAGTTGTCGGATCTCACTCACATTGGCATTTGAGCCTAGTCACGAGCGGGGTCCGAAAAAAAAAGTAGCCCTGACCATTCCCATCATTGGTCGGTGACCTCCGAGTCATCGGCGGCGGTCGGTCGATCGGTCTTTACATCGGCGACACCACAACATAATAATATCGTGATGTATGACACGTAATAATATTATTATCGTGGTGTCATCGATTTTCGCGGAAAAAGCCGACGTCGGCCAATATGTACATCGAATCCGCCCCGCACACCATAATATCGTATATACAATGTGCAGTGCCTAAAGGTATTTTCTATCATAATATTACATATTAATATAAACAGACGGTGCTCGCCCCGGCCCGCAGCCGGCAGGAAGAGGCGTTTTCAGCTTTGAGGTAACGACGGAGGCTGCGGTCGCATATTTATGCTGTATATATGGCTATGCTCGGCCATTACTGTGACAAACCTAGTGTGAACATTTGATTGCGTCACTAAATCACGCAGCCTCCTCGTCGGATCTTTCAATCGCATCCTTTCGGAGGAACGGCGGGCTGGGGGAATGAGGAGAGAAAAAAATCCATTGTCCCGCCGCCGAAACCTCCCGACATGAGTCACGTGTTTCTTTCTTCTCACCCCCCCCCCTCCTCACACCCCTCTATCAGGTCCTTCCATCCCACCCGCCCTAGCTGTACAGCGACGAACACTCGTCCGTAGTTCACACGCGAATTCTCCCTCGAGCTCCACGGAAGGAGAAATAAAATAGGAAATGTAAAGTGACGTAAACTTAAAAAAAAAAAATGTCTCAAAGCTTGCACGCGACTACGCGTGTGCACGCACAAAGTCGCACTCGGTCCATGCGCTTTTACTAGTGTCGGGTGAGACAAAGCGATTTCCTCGAATCGAAAAATAATTTTTCATTCGAAAAGCGATTTCCCGATTCACAACTATAGGTATTATTATCGGATCTAAGACCGCACGATGAAAAATTAGAGAAATAAAACTGGACTCGATCACCTAGCACGAAAACCGGACGGACACGGCAGTCTTGCAGCACATTATTCAAATTACTACATTACTACTATTTTGCGTATATCACAGAACTGCGAGCAATACGACGACAACAATATATTGTACGAGTACATATTATACGTGGCCTTTGGTTATCGTTATTATAATTGATGTACTTACACACACACACACACACATCATATCCGGAGAGGATGCTATTATAGAACCATAGGGTTGAATTGTCTAAAATCCTCAAACATAATATAACACACGCGGTGACCGTCGTCACTTCGCAGAATGACTCTATACGAACCAACAAATGTCGCACGCTGACTATGTTTTGGAATCGACTCAAATTAGAAATTTCTTCGATTATGCTTTTATTTTTACTGATTTTTTTCATCTTCTCCCGTTCCACCGATTCGGTCAGCAAACACAGATACTATACTTGATTTCGTCGTAAATCATACAATATAATATTATGTAATTTTTATATCCCACCATAGGTAATACGCACGTAGGCACTTACACCACCTGATTTTAGAAAATAATTATACACAGTCTGACTGAACTAACCCCACAATTTACTAAACAGTGTTAACTTATAGTGAAAGCTTTGAGAACATAGTTTCGAAAAATTTAACAGATATATATTAGACATTTGGATACAATATTATAATACAAAGGTTCAAGTATGCCTATCGTTGCATAACATACTATAGTATAGTATTGCGAATCCCAAAATTCAGGTTAGTGGCCACCCCTGTACTAAAGAAATAAAGTTAGTTGTGTCATTTTTATTCATAGTTATGATATAATAATTGATATTATAATATTTAAATAGTTAAAAACCTCAGAGTTTACGCCAAAAAGAGTGGTCTATAATATAATATTTTACATTAAAATAATCAAAACATTTAACCCGAACACATATTAAGCCCTCTATCGAATAATTGAAAGATCCACGGATCACTGATATTGTATAATGACTAATGAGGAGTACATAATAATTAATAGACGCGTTTTGAATACCTATTTGGCTATTATATATAGAATAATAATGTTTAGTTAATTATTGTTTATTGAAACTTTGACCCGAACTCGTGACTTTGATTCGTAATTATTTTAATTGCCGGCAGCACCGATGAAACCGCACTGACGAATTGTGCCCCGGTGGTTAATTCGATTTACGTTTAATGTGTAACATTTCAAAGATATTATAGGTGGTACGTATAATACAATATATATCACCAACGTTTCAAAATGCCGGTACGATTTCTCGTCCGCTTCTTGTGATTTATTTTCCACTGGAATTCGCGATGTGTTTATATATATATATCGCACGGCTGTAATATTTAAGTCGATCCAGGGCCTCACAGGGGGAGGCTGTTCATCGACTAGGGGAAACCACGATCGGGCGGAGCGGTCAGCGAGAGCACCGCGATATTTCACGGCGTCGTCGCCTCGGCCGCCGACTTCAATATGGTTTTATCCCGGGAAAACGTTGCGAAAATAAATCTGTGAATTTCGCAACATTAATTTTTAACAGCGAATACCTCCAAGGGTGGGCGGGGGTGCGTAATGGAAACGCGCGCCGTACATCAGCAATGGCTATAATACGTCGTGTGCATTGCACGATTCGGTCCGAAAACAATAATATCTGCACCAGATACGGACGTGAACTGTCCGGATCATTAAGCCACCGGCACGCCGTTAATTCATAATATACATTAATATGGACCCGTCCGGTTCATCTTGGCACTTGAGTGACGTCAAAAGTAATGGGTTCACGAAATCTATTTAAAAATCAGTGTAACCATAACCGTCAATGCTATCTACGAAAATAGAAAAAACTTGTACCTATACAATTATTATTAATAAGTAGGTTTAGCAAATAGCCTAGTAAATAATATTAAATTAAAATAATAAATTGAAATAGTTATGCAAGTCGAGTATTGTATTGACGTATCGAGCAAACATGTTGTTACTTTTTTCTTGATTTCATCGTTCTATCATTTAATTTGGTATGACATTATGGATTATGGATACATATGTTCAATACATTATAGTTTTCGGACCAGATTTTAAAAGTCTAAGCCGTTACTGGGGGTGGCCTAAAATGAACTGGATGGGTTATAACGTTTACACCACCGTGTCTCTGTATCGTTGGGGCTTTATCTTTTACAATTTCTTATTTTTCATTTCAGAATAATTCAGTTCGGTAATAAGACGCGACACGGCTCCCGCGCACAAACGAGAAAACGTGTCGTTAAAAAATAGACACCACGCTCGTACAATATTATCATCGTTTTGTGTACAGCTGCACAAGATGATATTCTTCCAAGGAGGTCGCCGAGACCTGAGTTTTCTAATACTTATAAACAGTGCGTTTTATAAATCCGACAATGGACAAGGGAGGACTTAACAGCAGCAGGGTACATATTACAATAAATACAGATTTTATGCACGTCGCTTTTATGGAAGAAAAATGATACCTTGTGTACACACAACTTTAATATACTATTATAGTCCTCGGGTCGTACGCCATGCGATTATAGATCCTCTTCTTCGCGTTATATCTGCAGTTTTCGTCCGAGAGCGTGATTATGCCGCGATCCAAGAGTTAATAATTTGTTTATTTGTCTTACACAATATGTACCTATAATATTAAACAATATCGCGGCATAAAATAATATAACGCTTCCGCGTTTGGAATTTATTCGCAATAATAATAATAGTAATAATATGAGTTTAATAAACGGCGCGTACGCAATATAATATAATAGCGTTTGCAGAAATGATTTCCTTCGTTTTTTCAACTTCCTATTTATTTATTTCCGTACCTACGCTTAGACTTTGACATTGTAGTTTTACAATCGGAATAACGCTATATTTACGGTCCTTGTGGCAGTGAATAATAATGTATCATTTCGACGCTATCGTGAAAGAAACTATATAATAACGACAAACTATAAAATGACAATAAATTTCGTTTTCTTTCACTCCCCCGGTCCATTTTACTCGGATCGGATTTTATTCGTGTAGTGAGTATAATATTATTATTGTTATTCAAACATACGCCAAACATTTAACTTGACTATTGTTGCGACGGGTCGCTGTCGCGAGAGAGACGTGCACTGCGTTTACAACGAATCGGCAGCAAGATTGTTTGCGAGAACAACGAGATTCCAATACCGAATAAATAATCACGTAAATCCTACTCGTACGGCCTTCGAAGACTATATTATTGTACGATAGTGTTCTAGGTTCGTGGACATCGTGATGTCACCATGGTCGGGTTGGTTTAGACAACCCGAAAAAAAAGAAAGCACTCGCCAACACTTTTCTGCAGGCGTGATGTGTACCGAAGTTAAATTAATACGTTTTCCGTGTCTGTGACTCTCGCCGCATTTGACTTTAATATTAAATTACGACAAGTCGCTACTGTTAGTAGTAATTGTCCGCCATTCAATTGCCATAATTTGCTTATGAATGAATTAGGATTTTCCCCGTTCAGATTTGCATAATAGCTGATTGTCGTTTCTAGAATTTTCAAAGATCGTTTTCGTACTACGCAGACGTTCAGATTTTGTATAATTCCTGGTACTTAATATTATTCACGCGGGAACGATTGTCGCGTACTGGTTATGTTTGGTTAGGACTTTTGTTAGCACAGGACCTTTTCTAATTAAGGTAAAACCAAGGCGAGGCAAATTGTGATAAGTCTGCAGTGGTCTTATAAAATCATTATATTTCCTAAACTCGAGGAAAAACTTTTTTGTTTTTGTTTTATTTCCACTATCAATCTTAAACAAGGCTGGGATGTTAAAATTGCTAACAATTCATCGTTATGCTGCCGCAGTATGATAATGATTGAATAAGTATAAAATACCACCGGCCTCAAATATTTCATTGGCGTTACTTTTTCGCATCGATTTACGTATTTATTGGTTTTATTGAATAAGACTGCCAGTAAATAATAGTGTATTCATTAAATAGTTAATCGTGTCACTAAATGTATAGTGCTGTACCCATATACATAGTTATATCCCGACCAATGAATCAGTGGCTCAATAAACCTTTTTGCACTCGTGTTGTATTAAGCCTGCCGAGTTGAACGCACTGCAAACACCATTATGTTGCATAGTGATTAACGGTAAGTCGATACTCGTATGAATATATTGGTCTTTTGTCTCGTCCACCGACATGACCAAAGCAAAGTTAATTTAATCTAACGACTCGATTTCGATTTTATATACTGCGTTGACCGAGCGCGGGTGACTTCTCGAAACTATCATTTTTCACTCGCGAAATAAAACAATTTATGTAACTGCAAACATCATCAATCCATGTAATTCGCACCTTTTACAATGTGGACAAGCCGTATGCGTTATACCTATAGATTATAGGTGAACTTAATTATTATATAGACGATACTAATAGTGAATACACGCATTATCTATAAGCCTGATGGTTATACGTGGTAAAATAGTATGTAATAATAATATATTAATATGTAGTCAAAATAATTTATTATTATGATACAAACATAAGGTCTGTCTATAAAATTATATTTAATTTACGAGGCCACGTACTGCTCGTACTGTACAATTATTAATTAAAAAATAATTCAATGGTGATACACTGAAGCGTATAAATACGATAATGCCATGACCAACAACATCGTGGAGGCAAAAAAGATTCTGGTAGACGAACTCTGTGCTCGTATCGATTCAATAAATTTATAAAACATTAAAAATATTAACTATTCTTATTTCTTAGAAACATTCATGAACATGTTATTTACAGGATGTCCCACGAGAATTTACACATTGCGATAATATCTCCAGAGATAATAAATATATCATACATCATACATTTTTTTTTTATTAGACTCACAGAGACAAGGACTACACAGTTTATTTTTAACTTAATTAAATTATTTTAATTAGGTAAAACAGTTAAACAGTTTTTATTATTTATTTTTCATTTTTAAAACAAATGAAGACATCCTTTATGTAGTTTATTTGGTTTAGTTTATATTCTGTTAAAGTCTAAAAACCAGTTTTTTCCCGGCTAATGGGTAATAGGTATGTCATCTAGTAACACCTGTAAATATACACAAAAACATAGGGTTTATTTAAAATACAATACTATGTTTTATTATGAATAGAGGTCGGATTTATATTCTTTTAAAATCCTTAAAATATGATGTTTGTATGTCACATAAAATAAGCAATATATTCTCTTAATATTCCTTTAAAATACCGGATATATGATGTTTTATGTCCTTAAATATGCAAAATATTCTTTTGATATAAAAAAAAAAAAACAGTTTAAATTAATTTTTTATTAATTTGGTTTTAAAAATATTTAATTAAATTAATTTTACAATAACAATTAATTACTATATATTGTTCGATGTATAGTCGTGACAGCTAACGAAATAACCGTTGTGCTTTCGCAATCGATAAGGAATACCTGGAGATTAATTTTTATTAAAATCCGGAAATAAATCATTTAGTGAACATTGTATTTATCAAATGCTGATATGCGTGAAATATGTTCATTATATGCCGGGTATCACAAAAATATTCCCAAATATTCTCTAACGTGTTAAATATTCTCTAACCTCTAAAATATGCTTTTTTATGCAAAATAAATTTTTTCCTGTGAATTCTGTGTTTCATGATTCGTAAAGATTTCTCACTCCCATTTAACTGCATAAACTAGAAACAAATATGTAAAATCATAAAAATCCGACCTCTAATTATGAATTATGATGATAAATGACAATACAACTATCCAAGCAGCCATAAATAAATTTAGAAATAATATTTGGTAACAAATAATTGATTTCCAAAAATCTAACTAGCAACAATTGTATTGTTTCGTAGTGTTATACTTAACAACAAAACGAGTTAATATAGCACTTGTGCACTGAAATAATATTATTGTACAAGTCAAGACAGTTTATGGTAAGACAAAGTGCTGTGGAAAAATTGTCAGACACGTGTTATTATGTATACTTCAATTTCGACGGTAAATTGCACGAACCAAACAGGACCGTGAAATTGAAACGTCTAGGAAAACGACAGTTAAATGTTGAACTGCTGTGTCTATACTCTCTCGAATTTAAAATTACTCACTGCATGACTACTATATTATTATGCAGCATCGAAAAAACTCGATTTTCGGGGAAAAGAGAAAAAAATAATAAAAAAATGTATATCTGAGTGATTATAAAACGACCCCAAGAAGTTCGAGTAAACAATACCGAAGGACCGTCGTATACCCCATCCGTGTAAACGAATAATATGAATGTCGGCTTGATCGATGGGCTAGCGGTTTGTCGGGAAGTCGGGTCGAGTCATATCACGCATAATAATAATAATAATATCATTATAAGTGGGACCGTGCAAAGGACTGTATTATGTGCACACAGGTCTCAAATCGATATGGCACCGGCGAGAAAATAAAACGTCTGCGTGACGACCGACCGACAACACGGCGGGCAAAATCCAGTTAGAACACTCTCGAAATCCTCTGACGATAACCTCTAGTCTCGATCATCTCCTCGATCGATGTTCTGTCGCTATAAACCGCAGACCGCCACTACATGCAATACAGTCCCCCGTAAAGTATTGCGTATACAGTGACGGGCTTGGGAGGCGTATGGATGGATACAGCGGGCTGCAGAGTCACGAATATAATATTATTACAGTAAGCCTACTATATTCTCGAGAAACCGCGAATAATATCAATTCATCGGTGTCAGACACGTCGAGTGTGGAGGGGGTGGGTGTTTTATTAAATCGCAATTTGCATACATTTGCATAGTGAATCTGTCAACCGTCGTCCCGTCGGTGATAATTTTTCAGCAGGTGAACCGTTCCGGAGACCGTTTTGTACCGTAAACGTATAATAATAATAATACGTCATCGCAAACCCTCGCAAGAGCGTCGAAGCGCCACCGAAAACAAAAGCGACCGCACAAAAGATAATAACGCAGTGTATATTATATATATATGCAAACTACGCACGAGCAAAGCCGCACACTAGCGAGGCATACTTTTAAAAAGTATTTCGAACAAAGATCGAAATGAGACGCATTCGAGTAGGTACTTTAAATTATTCCGAATAGTTATTCGAATACTTAAAAACGCGCTCAAACGTAATTCGAATACTTTTACTTCTTTGGTGAAAACACAATAAAATACGTTTATATATATTATAATATTCGATAAGCCTGCTTGCACTGCGGGATCGTCGAATTCCTTGTTACCTTGGAAAAGGTATACGAGCGGTTAAATCGGACGAATTAAATTTGTATGAAATATATTATAATATTATCTTTTAAATAAATGTTGTCGAATTCATTTGATTTCGTCTCGACTTAGACTAGTTGGGAAACCACGATACTATATCACAGGCTATTTTAATTCGCCGTGTTTTTTTTTCAGTTGTATTTTCTGACAAGTGGCCATAATAGGCTTATCGTTTAAATGTTTACAGCAGCTCACCAGCCAAGCGGAGAAGCTTATTCAGCGTAGACAGTAAGAAGTGCGCGCCAGTCGTTGTTCAATAATAATAATTTTATTTCTTTTACGTATTATTGCCCATATTATGAGCAATGAGTATGCTCAACGATTAGACTGCGCACATTTTTTTGAGCGATAGTGCATGATAATTATTTATGAATTATGCGACCAACAATAAACTTGAGGTGACATCACACGTAGGTAAACATATATCAGTATTCTGCACAAAAGCACCAAGGGGCGATGCACATACGCGCGAGATGCGACGATACACGGTTCTGGTTGAGCATACTTCCTTATTTCTTATACCGTGGTATATATTGCCAATCTTTTTGCTTATCGATTCCGTCACTGCGTTGTACGACATAATTAATAGGTGTGCAGATCATAACAACAATAACAATAATATAGGTACGAGTGTAATAATAGTCGTATTATTATGATATGGGTACTATCCGGGGAAAACGCGTACCGTACAAATGGCAATAACCGCGCGGAAACAAACACCGATTACGACGTAGGGAAACCCATACCCGTCGACACCGCGGCCACCTTATTACTACGATTGTTGTTGTTATTGTTATCATCATCGTAATCATAATCAAAATTATTGCCATTGTCGCACACCCACTACGCGACGTCCGTTTCCCAGGAGCGTTTTTCATCCCGCCGCGTCCGCGGTCGCGGAGCAGTTCTTACCCGGTCCTAGAGTCAGGTGATAGCTGTTATTCGAGGATCCCCATCCGACAGAGGACGTATTCTCAGGAAATACATTTTTATCCGGTACTACGTCTGGTACTTTCGGTCTAGTCGCCATGAGCGGTTAATATGTTATGTATGTTTTTTCGACACATATTATTTTCGATCACACAATTAATGATAACACGGTGTTTAGCAGGAAAGGCATTCTAGCTACATCGCCGAGACGGCTGTGTCTCTTGGTCTTGTAGGAATTCCGGATAGGTAATGTCTAGGGCCGGCATGAGGAAAGTATAGTAGCCAATCATTTATTCGAAACAATCGGTGAAATACATACATGTCACTACATGTCATACCTACAACAATCACTTTGGTCCAAAAGACGTGTCTCCAGTAAACTGTATTTCATTCGATTGCAGCTATCGAGTATATCATAATTTATTTTTTGAAATCCACAGAATATAGTCATTATATAGAACACTGTATAATATGATTCATTTTTCTTCGTGCCTACATCTGTTGTAAAAACGAAAAAAACATGTCGACCCGTGTCGACGCGTCGGTTTTTGTTGAGATTAGAATTTAAACAATTCTCACTAAAATCGGGACTTTTAAGAGATTGATTCCGAGAGTTTATTTTACATGGACAGTTGGGACGGTCCAAAGATTTCAGGGATGATTCCCCCTCCCTCCCGGGTACCACGCCACTCTTCATTATACCCAAACGTTTTATTTTTCGCAGTAGTGCAGGCACGCCAAAGAATCACTTGACGTGTGTGTGTATGTGCGTTTGCGAAACGAACGTCAATAAAACGATTGAAGGACGATGACGGCGTGCATTGTGTGTGTGTGTGTGTGTGTGTGTGTGTGTGTGTGTGTGTGCGTGTGTGTGTGCGTGTGTGTATTAAAATAAGAAACACAAATAGGATACGAAACTATAGTGACAGATGAAAGGACCAAAATAAAAAGTATATATGCATGTGAAAAAAAACGGCGAGACTGCGAAATATGGAAGTCGAATAATGATAAAAAAACATTAACATATAGGTTAGGTATATAGAAAATATGTAACGAAAAAAGGTCACGACTGAATATAGAAAAAGGTATGACAAAAAAAGACCTTATGCGAACCCGTCTCACAAGACGAATAAAATTATTTTCGGGACAAATTTAATGTCTATATTTTCAAAATTCACATTTTCTGAATACTATTTTTCAGTTAACAATATACCTAGAGTACAAATACTATTGCATTTTTACACAGGTAATATGTTTGTTTTGAAAATATCATAATATTATTATTTTACTAATTTAACGACAAATCAAACAGTAGAGTCTAAAGCATATAAATAGGTACCTAAGACTCGATGTTATTAACATTTTAAATGCACAAGTCGGTTTAATAATAAATTGAAAAATAAAAAATGTGCCGTAGGCACCTACTAAAAATGCAATACTCACGAAAGTTAAAAGTAGCAGTGTAAAACACGATATTTATACGCACGCTTAAAACGAATATATTATATTCATAACCGAGAGTGCAAAAATAGTCGACGTTCCTAAACAATCCGCATAACTTATATAATATGTCATATAAAAAAATTAATAAATCATACCACTCGTTTATTTTTCTCTATTATTCGCATTGTTGTTATTACATTTTTTGAACGGGCTTCATGTATGACGTTGGTAACAAAATTGCAATCGAAAAACCCTTTCGTGTTTGGCGACGTACCTGTATACGGCAAGAATTAAAAAACTCGAAATTACGTTTCCTTTAACGGCCGCAGTCTTACTCGAGTTTTGCCACGACAATAATACGACGGGACTGATAATCTAAAACCTCGACGTTTTAAAGGTCAAAAAAGTGACGGGCAAGAGCTGCAGCGTGTGCATCCACACGGCAGTGATTATAATATTATTGCAGAGCGCGTCATTAAAACTTCGCCGCAATCCCTCTGATCATTATTGTTACGAGACGCATGAAATTTCCGACGATTTACGCATTTACATGCATTATCAATAACGATTGTGATCATATTATTATTATTATTATTATTATTATTATTATTATTATTATACACACGTGGTATTCAACCCTTGCGGCACCTCTGGCGCGTGTGAAGTAGTCTCGTATACACTTTATGACATTAAAACATACAATAATTCTGTTTCACATTTTCAATTCGGTCGTGTTTGTTTATCATATACGCATACATGAATATTTCAACAGTCCCTTAGTTTTCCTCTTTCCGTTTACATTTTTTTATGACTTTGTAGAGTACGCAAATCCTTTCTCTCTCCCGCTGCACTTTGAGTTTTTATTTACTAGACGTTATACTTTGGCCCTATTCTATTCTATGCTTATTTATAAAAGAAAAAAAAATGAAAAACCTTTATAGGTATATACGGGCACTGTGTACTCGGCTTCGAGTGAACTTTAACACACACATATTATATATACATAACGTATAAAGATATCGAAACTATACAATATGTGTATACACTATATAGACACATTCGTCGACGGTGACGATGACAAGCGAATTCCCCGGTAGAAAGACGATTATTTTCAAAAGAAAAAATACGAACGATGACGGAAAATATTATTGTTACTACCTATTATTATAGAGAGAACGGATTTCGCCACCGCAGATACACTCGTCATTCAAAAAAGTGATAATGTTTTTGAAAGTAATTTTTTTTCCATGGTTTCAAGATGTTACAGGGTAACGTTTTAAAAAAATATATATATTTTTGATTCTTAGAATTTTGTAAAGGAAAATATTTTTCTGAGTTTTAATATTTTAAGAAATAATATTTTGGAAATATTTATGTATACAATCATATTAAGCGTATGATGAATTTTTTTTCTAAGTTTAATACGCTCTTAAAAGATCTGGACTCATCAATTCGTCTGAGTTGCTACATGCGGTCTGCATAATATAGAGATTTTAGGTTCCAATACCCGGCACCATATTGTAAATAAATACGATATTAAATCTGCTAATATAAACAATGTTTATATCAGTTTAATTTCATTGTTCGTATGTTTCTAATTACAATGTCTGAAATGTATTACCGAACGCGACCGTGTCACAGCCTGCCGTATGTTATAATGATAATAATAATAATTATACACCGCGACGTTGACATTTGTGGACATCGCGTGAAATAATATTAAATTCAGAAAGCCGGTACCTACCTATATTATATGAACCTGATAACCTGACCTGACCACTCTTATATTCACGGTTGAACTAGATATTATTAATTTATACTATAATAATATATGTTATGTAGAGGCGATTGGCGCCTGGGCGTGGACGAAATCGAAATTTACAAATCTGCGCACAACAATTATTGGTAGGTGCATCGTTCGCTGATGCGATGGCATATAATATTAGCTGTAAGTCTGTATTATAATATATTATATTATACTGTTATAGCTTTAATTTGGTGATCGATTTGCGTTCAACAGCGACCTTTGTTCACTGCGAAATGATTATTTTTGTTTTTTTTCTTTTATGCATCGTGTTCGTATTAAATCAAAAGCACTGCACGCATTGCCCCTTCGATCACTGCCCAATTTGAACTTGAACTTATTGCAGGTAGATACATCTCGCGACTTGTTCAAACCTTGAAACAATAGTCACACAGTGTTATGTCACGTCAATTAATATTATATTGTGTGCGAGGTGAATTTTCGTGTATGATGGTTGCATGTCCAAACATAGAATGGTTTTTTTGATAAATGACATCACTGCAGTGATACTGCAATGGTCTGACGGTGTTGTATATGCCAACGAACAGGTGAGACACTTGTATGTTATTTCGGATTATTGGCCATCCACATTATTTTAGAGTAAGATGAACATACAATATAGGTGTTTTAATCCGGAACGAGATTGAATTATATTTAAATTAAGTATGGTTGCATGATTTATTTTTTGTTAAAAATGTTTAATTTAATTCGTGCTTATTATATAGGGAAGTTATGATAACGTCTATTCAAGATGAAATTCATAAAATATATCATGTATCTCATACCCCTCCTTCGGTCTAATATAATATTTTAGTTGTACACCTATATATTTTGATATCTTGTCTGATAGTTAATAATGATGAAATTCGCACATAAACCAAATATTATGTGAATAAAACATTTTTGCTTTTCAGTTAGTGCATTTAAAAAATGTACTATTTACTCGTTACTTTTATTTTTGTACAATTATAATTTCCTGTAAAGCATTGACGGTCGACATTATAATATTAAAGCACCTAATATGCAGTTCTTAAAATATTAATGTTAGCAGTACTCTTATTTATTTTAATACAACGATACACACAATAAAGTCTGCTACTTTTAGTACCTACCTACTCGTAAAATAGTTTAAAGGGTTTTTATTTCCCTTGCGTAATAAATTAGACGGTAATGAAAAATTCATGGTAAGTAAATGATTGTAACACTTCAAAAATATTATTATGGTTTATTATGAATAGTTTATGTAGGCAATAACTTACAGATCGACCTACATATTATATTGAAAAACTATGCGCCGTCTATAAAATATAATAGTATAGTACTATAGTACATCTATCACACCAGGTCGACTTCGGGATGACCACTACCCAATAATTCATTAACATTTAAAGGAAACTTTAAAACTATTACTGAACTCTTATAATAAGTTTTCGTAAAACCGTTGTGAGTATGTAAAAAGCCATTCACATTTCAAGAGTCATGACCAAAAATAAAAACTATTTAACGTTCCTTGTATACTTTTGCTAGTTAATAGTTGTTATAACGTGTAGTACAACATCGCATTCGTCAGTTTATCGAGGACGTATAATATTATGTACATAACAGTATGGTATCGATAACATGCTATAAATTATTTGTAATGAAAATAATAATAATAATAATAAATCACATAATATTTCAGATAGTCAATCCATCTACTATTAATATTATAATACCTATCATGCCAATGGGATGTTTTGAATTCAACGAAAATACGAACAACGACGAGCCTAATATACATACCTAATAATAATGTGTTCCGTTGCTATTTTACATTATTTATGTCATGATTACCGGCTGAGGGAAAACATGAGTATTTTAGTAATTGTTCATGTTGATTACTATTTTTTGTATCGAATCGATCCCACGTGCATAATGAACGACGTAATCACCGTTCGATTTCGTACCTGCTTAATTATTATCAAGTATTATTCGGATGAGTGATAATAATAACAACACACTGTTACATATATTATTTATAACATAATACATACTCTATAAATATATACACACACACGCACACGCACAAACACACATAGCATCAATGTACCATAATTTTATAAAAGGCGGTTTCCCATACATCAAAATAATTCATGATGGTGAATAATATAAGCTACCTTTATGAATAACTAATATTATTAACGGGTTTTTAATATGACAGTGTGTCGCATTGTTTACAGCGTAACAATGTCTATTAAATAATTATGTCAGATCAGATCATCACTGTCCGGTGCATCATAACGGCATGTACTATAATTATTAGTGACATAATTATTAGATTAATATATTATTATTTAGTAATACCTACCTGTGTTCGAGTATAATAAATCTATTATATACCTATTGTGTTCGTGTTATGGAATTCCATTTTATCCAGGTTATTTTTACAACTGTTGTGGTTTTTAAATTCACCTAATGATTGACTACATATTAAGTTCTGTTTTAAACAACAACAAAATAATTATTGAAACAATAAATATATTTTAGCAAGTAATGTTTTGAAATTAGCTCACATGAATGTCAACAATGTAATTCTTATGCCTTGTTGTAAATTTTATAATGCATGATTAGAGTAGTATTAATAAGCGATAAACAGACTATAAACCTATAGCACGAAACTATAATATATTATTGCTTAAACTAAGTTGTCTTTGAAATAATATGTAATTTTACATATGGAAAGATATCATAATTAGTAACTTCTAACTGTAAATGGTGTAGAGTAAAAATGCAACTAATAGTATGATACTATATATTAATTGTTGTCCATACACGATAATAATATATTCATGTAGAGTATGTAATCAATACATTTTTCCAAGTACTTTATATTATTCTTATTAATAATTATGTAATTAGTGATAACATAATTTCTAAACTAGTCAATTTATGAGGGTATGGTATAGTATATGAATCCATCGAATTTAATTTAAAGATCTTTTCATTTAATTTCCATTACAATATACAGAAATCGATAAGTTTCTAATTTTTGGGAAAAAAAAATAATTTAAAAAATGTAATTTATTGACAGAAATGAATAGGTTATTGTGTAAGAAAATTAAAAACGTTATTATATTCATATAAACAGTTCTGAAATGGGGGAGGGGTTGCAGTATACTCATACCACCTAAGTATTTAGTTTCGCACAGGGAAGAATTCTTTCGGAAAACGAAGAAGAAAAATCAATTTTTCCACTACGATTACTTCGGATTTTAGTTTCCTGGAAAATAAGAAGTGTAGTTTACTAACACATTTGAACAAATTCTCGATCCACTGTACCAGAAAAATGTTTATATTCTATTGAAAATAGAGAAAAAAAACAATCTTGTACGACACTCAAAATTATATTCGCATATATATTTTTCACATCGGATGTATTCGCAAATAATATAATAATCTCGAAGGGGTGAATTTCAAAAAAAAAAAAATGTTTACAATAATAACATGTAAACCTAATTGGTTGACATATCTGCTGACCTAAAACGGTACAAACCCGTTTAAACGCAGATACAGCGTGTGTGCAACATACACACCGACGTATCGACGGTCGCACAGACTCGCTCGAAGAACAGTTATAATATTATTGTAATAAGTCAACCGCGAAAAATGTTATGAACGGTAACCAACGGCAATTTGAAGAGTAAAATGTATTAAAGTCGAAATGAAGAGAGACAGACGCGTAGCAGTGTGTAGTACGCAACTCGTTACTGTCCGTACAACATATTATGATAATGTGTATTACTTTTTCTTGTGGGCACTGTAATATAATAATACTGCAGGCTTGTTTCCAGTCGAATCGTCGCAGAAATTTAGTTTAGGACGAAAATTGGAGTGACAATATTCGAGTTTTTTTTTCTGGTTTTTTCTACGAACAACAACAATATTACAATATCGTACCGGTCGCGTACATTAAACGAAATGAGAGAACTCTGCTTTCACCCGGGCCGGCGTACAACGACAACCACCACAAAAACAATAATAATAATAATAATAATATAATGTATATCGCATTTGCCGGACGAGCGGTGTTGTCCGGCCGTCCGTCGCCGGGGCGGTTCGTGTCACTTTGCGTTGGCGTGACTGGGTCACATAAAACGACGAAAAAATACCTAAAAAAAAAAAGCCATAATTTCCTTGATAATTTATTTGGCAGTAAATATTATTAACGACGGGCGTACCGACGAAACGGACAAAACGAAACGGTGTTTAAATTTCGGCCGTATAACTCAATGAGAAAAATCCCGCGTGCTGCGGAAACCAACAATAATATACCTACTATTGTCGTATTGTAGGCGGAGCAAAAGCCAAGCCCGAGGTGACGGATTTATTGTGTCATACTAAAATAGACATATCAATTTTGGTTTAACGCTATGTGAAGGCGAAAACACTTCATCAAGAGTCACCGGCTTGTACAATAATATATTTTACAGATATATAATTTTAGGCATTGTGCAGGCTAAATTTGTTGAAGAAAAATGCAAAATAGATACTGACTCAATATCAGATTTAAAACATACATGAGCGCTTTCATTTTATTTTTGTCAAAGATGGGTGTACGAAAAATAAGCGCGAATGCACATTCTCTCGCCTGTTCGGAAACTATGCATCTGTAGTTGAGTCATAAAGACTTTGTTCGACGTTATCATTGTATGTCGCAGATTTTCAAGTTACTGACATATTCCCGATACCATTATTATAACTATGGAAAGTTACACCATATATATTTATATCATTTGAATTTATAGAATATAAATTTCATACTTAAACGTTTTTATAAAATATACTTTATGACAATAATCGTTGTTGTACATGTAACTTTTTGAACAACTTTGTATTTTATATCTGGTGAATTAAAAAAAAAAAAAAAATCAAGTATAATAGTTTACAATATTGTATATGTATAGGACTCCACACAAAAAATCACTATATGGAATAACAATTTAATTATGAGTTTAGGACATCGATTTTGGAACTGTTAAAATGTGACCTATTGCCATGTAATGGAAAAAAGTACAATTATTAGCCCGAGCATAATCATTATGGCAATACAACGATGTGCAAAGGTCTGCAGTGGCGTAGAGTAGGCAGGCGTTTTAATTGGAGAAGGTCATTTATGATATTTATCTAATTATTTCTAAGATAAATCTCAGATTATAGTTTACCTAAAAAATGTCATGGGGGATACATCTCAATACTCCCCCCCCCACCCCGTGAATACCACCATGACAAAGGTAATATTATTATATAAGTTCGTCAAGATAATTTATAATAATATTCGTTCTATATATGTAATGGCACACACACACACACCCACACACTACAAACACACGCTCTACATTATGTATGATATATAAAACTGTATAGAAGTTGTTGTGTGGTAAACGAAGGTAGTAACGATTATTTTTTTCACCAAAGGGAACAAATTTTAACGATGGATTTATTATATATACCTATATATAAATACATAATATACACCAAACTGTGAAAATCGGTTAGTCCTCGGTAATGGGTTTTTTGGGATCCACCGTTCGTCGCCAGCTACCGGTAAGTCCATAATAATATGTTGGCCACGACTCGTCGACCGTATAGTAATTGCTTCGTTAATATTGTATATATATATCAAATTATTGCTGATGACGTGTTTTTCGCATCAAAACCTTTTTATCCGCACTTCTAATGGCGTGTTGTTTTACACCACCACGTAATAAATTATACTGTGCACGATTGACATTCGGGCGACGCGTTTCGATCTATCGATATATTATGTAATAAAACGTAGGTTCAGAAACAATGCGATAGGTATATGATGTTATATATATAATAGTTTATATAATACATTTTATCATAAGGTGTGTGTGTGTGTGTGCGTGTGTGTGTGTGTGTGTGTATTAGTATGTGAAGTCCTCACAGAAAATCAAATTCGTTTGTTGGGCGCAAAAAAAAATTTCAAAGATCGTGTAGTGAATCACAGTGATTAGTCATTGATCATCGTTAACTCCAGTCTACGCCATAGCATTATACCTATATTTAATGCCCGAATCGCTAAGTATAAGAGTTCTGTCCCCCTGCGCACTCCCCGCCCCAAATTCGAACACTGCATATATTATGCTGGTAGGTACAATAAGACGAATAAACGCTTTTCTCCTTACATTTTCAAATGCATTTAAGATAGATATTCATTACTATTCCGTTTATGCCTTGATTAAATGATAAACAGAACGAAACATTTAAAAAAATATATCATTTATATTTATTACGTCGCTTATACACTAGTAGTTCAGTTTAACTGCCCACACTTGTTTCCGTATTTTTAAGTTTACATTGTTTGATTATTTGTTTAATATGTTTCATGATGGGAAGCTTTCCTGAAAATATACTAACATTTAACACTGAACTAACAGTTTTCATTATAATTAGTATTTTGGGTTCATATGGACGGAGTAGTCGAACACGACTTTAGAGAAGTATCGGCAAACAAACATGCGTAAGTGTGACGTCCTTCAATGGCATTATTGGCTATATGTAGCTCTATTAATCGCAAGAAACAACAAAAACAAGTGTCTCCAAACATGATGTTTCCATTGGAATTAGCATTAACATAATATAATTAATTAAATTTTTAAAAATAACAATATCGCCAACTGTGATCTGTAAATCCCGGTGATTTGTGATTTATAGTACTTTAGTTAATACAGTTTATCTTTTAAAATTTGAACTGTTCATTATATTTTAATCTGTTTTGGATATGAAAACAAATGGGCTATTGAATTACAATTATAATAATCGTCATACAAAAACCGTAATATAATTTTATAGGTCTTTACCTTTTAGTCTATATAACTTTATGCAATTATAATTTTTAAATGAAACCAAATATAATATATAAAATCACAGGATAAAACATAATTACAACTGAAAAAACTTGTTACACAACAATATAATTATTGCATAATATGGCAAATCGATAGTGTATTGTTTTATTATTTTTATTAGTTAGTGCGTGTATATTTTGATTAGGTTCGAATATTTACAATTATTTTAAATGGGATTTCAGTAACCACGTGAATAATAATAATAATAATAATAATAATAATAATATCATGATTCATGATGCACAGAACTGTTATAACTTATCATACTATCATGGTGCATTGTTACTTATTAGAGAGCAGTGTACATACTTATGATACCTATATATATAACAGTATGCATTGTACATACAATGAAGATATGATTTAAGGGTTTGAATCTGTTTCTTGGTTTTTCGTTTAGGTCATATTATTATTATTTTGGGCCGTTGCACATTGGTTCGGCTAACGAAATGTTCATATTTCAAATGAGATAGTTTTGCTCGTGAAAACGTATTATGACGCTGGCGAACACAAATTCGTATTGGGTTTTACTGCCGCGCCACTATAACCGGGCCGTTTCCTCTTCGCCACAAATCTAATAAATATCATTTCTTTTTTTTTTTTTACACCTTGACGCGCGTTATGGTGCATATTTTAATACGCATTTTCTTTTTATTACTCCTAGAAATCCGAGTGCCGGGCTAATTACCGCTATTATTTTCAAAACTTCAACTTCTAAATCACATTGCCGGTGCAACTACGATGTCTTTCCGGAATTGGGCAATTTGTCTTGTCCGCAATTTAATATCCCGTCGTATTTTTCGTAGAACGCCTCACGAGTGTTATTACTATACACAGTGATGGCGTGGTCGTACGCACATACATATTATTGTATTATAATATATTACTAAGCAATAATAATATTATTGTCCTATTACACTTTTACCGCTCTAAACGTTTTAAGATACGAACGATGCGAACAACTGCTAAAATCTAAATACGAGCGACACACCGTAATAGGTTTACTTCAGAATTGTGTCGACACGATCAAGTGCTGGCGTACTATATCGGTTTTGTATAAGTTTGTTACAACGAATCGATAGTAATTATTGCTATTATTATTATTATTCATCGTTTTTTTCCTTTTAATAACAGATCGCTTTTCGCGCTCCGTTACTATAATTAATATCACGACTTGCGTGTCGAGTTTGTGACAACGATGACACTCGTACTGTATCGATCCCTACCCTATCCTATCAATATTTAAAATTTAAATTATAGCCATTCCAATCAGTTTTTAACTTACTGTTCCTTTAGTATGCGGTCTAATAACTAATTATTTGAAATAACGAGCATGTGTTGTTACAAAATATATTTTTATACCTAGGACCTAGCCACCTACGTACTTTAAAATATAAGTAAAATATAATATTTGTAAAGTTATTCATATAAAACCTATATTATAGTGTTGGCTAGCAATATATTTTTAATAATCGATATCGTATTTATTTTTCTGATATCGTATCGTGATTCGATGTCAATAAACAATATTTTATTGTTAAATATATATATATCAGTGGCTCTTATACTTTTGGTTAAGACAGACTTATAAAAATCGTGAACCCTCTACCTATTTTCTTTCGAATAACTTTTTTTTTACAAAATATCTCGTTTCATCATAATCAATATTTTAATACTTATTTTATATTTCAAATCACATATAAAGGTACCTGCATAAAAACATGCATATTTATAATTATTTTGAATACAAATAGTTTTTCATTAAAATGTAACATTTTATTTTTAGATAGAGCCGCCACAGACCCCTGTGCTCTGACATGAGTGTCAAGTGCTGTTATATACATAATATATCAATACGTATAGTACCTACCGAAACATGTCTTAGCATATTATGTTAAGCTAACATAGATCGGTGAGGAACATTTTATTGTGCTGAGGCAACATTAATATTTTGCTGTTTTACTCCATTATCACACGAGGAATGAATAGAGAGTACGATGTCTTCTGTTTTAGAAGTGTACACATACAATGGTATTAATGTCAATATAGAATGATAGTATAACACAATAATAATATATTAAAATTATATCATATGCGTGGAAGTGACAGCTATTGGACAGACCTCAGTGAAATTATATGTTAAATTTGTTTTAGTTAATAATAAAAATATTTCCGAACTAAAATTTTTGTGTTTTAATTTTTGATGATCGTTTGAAATTCTTACCACTGCTTAGTCTGTAATACTGAAGTACCCTGGTACACACATACTTTGAGTCTGCAAAGTCTTCCCTGAACTGATTTGCGGTACATACGAAATCTTGAGTCAATTATGTTTGGAAGAGACAATGAATACGTAACACAGATAAAAGTATGCCATCGCAACTCACATAGTTAAAAGTACCAATTTAATTAAGTTATAGAAGGGTCAATGTCTTACAGAGTTTGAAGACAAAACTAAGGCAGGTGTAGCCAGTATCACCTGATACAAGTAATACAACAAGATAAATTTTAATAAATAGTACATTATAGGTAATCGTATACAAGGCAAAATTATCTAGCTACATATTCAACACCAAAATACGATAATTGTTTTCCCAAATAGTTATGAAGGTATTAAGTATATAACAGTATAACACATTGTAGATATTTACTCTNTGTTATATACATAATATATCAATACGTATAGTACCTACCGAAACATGTCTTAGCATATTATGTTAAGCTAACATAGATCGGTGAGGAACATTTTACTAGCTACATATTCAATACCAAAATACAATAATTGTTTTCCCAAATAGTTATGAAGGTATTAAGTATATAATACATTGTAGATATTTACTCTTAAATCGTAATATTTATTGATTTTTATATCTATATAAATATAAATATATGAGTATATTGACCTATCTTCATCACGCTCAGTACAGCGATACCGACTTGGACTCTCGAGTCAGTGAACAATGTATTTCATAAATTAATTGTTCCGAAAAGTTGACGATAGGTTTTTATTTAATTATGGACACAGCGGTGCTGTTTAAAAAAAATATAAATTCATACTACTTTGGTGAAAATATATAATATACTTAAAAACAATGTCGGTAGACCGCATATTAAAATGGAATATCGTCGGTAGACCGTATGATTCATAAACGATAGCCGTAAAAATCGAATTCTTGATAACCACCTGCAGCATGTTTGTGTAGGCTGAATAATGAATTTAATCAGTGATGCTGCAGAAAACTTTGTCGCGAGTGCATAATTCAAAATTTTTTCGATCATTAAATATTGAAATATTATTTTTACCCCACAAAGTGTTTATTATGTATTTAAATTTCAAAATAATATTTACTGAAAAACTTAACATCAAACTTCAAGAATTTAATTAACATGAAACAAACTATATAATAGTTAGTTACCTCTCAATTTCAAAACATAATACAACAAACATTCTCCGATTACACAAAAATATACACAGATTCACTTAAGTCAGAGCACGGGGTAGGTTCTTTGTAGTCGCCAAAGATTATTCAACTATGTAAACTCAACGAAAAAAACTATTATGTTTACCGCTGAGAATTATGCCATTTACGCGAAGGAATACAATTAGCAAATTCTCTCAACTCAGAAAACATACATATTATCATCAGCGAGGCAGCAATTCTCGCATTATGTAATTAGAACTGAAAAACAATTTTTCAAAAAAAGAAATAACACAAAATATTCAAACTACACCAATCCAGGTTGAAAGATGTTATTGAATTCATATGGATACCGTCACATATTATAAATATTAGAGATCACCAGAGTCAGAATTGAACACACCCTCTTGACACATTATCACCTGATAAGTCAACATCCTTGAGCCCTCACAGTTAAACACATTGCAGAGATATGCCCGAAAAATACGACAATATGTACGACTCTGAACATATCAAATTCCATAGCAGATGCACTCAGTGACGACGAAACCACAAAATTATAAAAACAATACAATTTACGGACGAAACAAAAATCACATGCGCAAAAAAATAATAACAATGTGAGACTTTCAATGTCCAGTTTTATTGAATGAATTTATAAATATATTGTTAAAAAAAAATACACGCGCCGGAAACGAAAGAAAAATGTTTTACTACTGCAACGCGCTTCAGTCAAACGCATTTCTCATTTTTAACCAGGTTACAGTTTGCGAACCACCATCATAATTTAATATTATGGTCATGACCCTGGTAAAAACCTGTCGCGAACCACGCGAGATCGGGTGACGGGAGGTCCTAACTATCATTTGACGGAATCATGAGAATAACTCAATGTTCTCGATCGTCTCCTCGTCCGGAGTCGATTTAATAAGTGATGCGTGTAATCCGTGCAATTAAAACCGCGGTCGGTCGCAATAATATTATGATTATTATTGTGCGATCTCCGCTTGGGTACACGCGGCCGAGTACCTATACCTACGACCGCGTAAGTGTTTAACGCTGGGCGTGTGTTTATAATAATATTATGATACCTATAATACGCGTGATATAACAATACTTATAATATATAAAATAAACGCACGCGCATTACGCACCGCTATAGAGAACATAATAATATATCGTCTTTAAGGCAAATCTTGTGTTTTCTTCCGTCGAGTCCCGCTAATTAATGTACGTTGGCCGGCGGCTGTGCGCTAATGGAAAGTGTCGGACAAACTTCTCGCGCGAGCACACACACACACTCACTCATAATATTATGACCCGAACCGTTATATACGACGTGTACACACTACACACACACACACACACACACACACACACACATACACACACACACCATGTTTGTGCATATAATACAATATGTATGTATATATATATATACTACTCGCTCTAATATATTGTTAAAGTTTTTGTGAGCCCCGTGTTTTGTGTCACGCGCGCACCCGCCCGGCATTTAATTAAAACCGGTGTTAACATTTAATGAAGGTCGGCGGCGACGGCGAATATGGGTATACACCACCGGGATTTTATTTCATAAATATATATATATATATATGCCTATTTAGTGGCGGCTTTTCGTGTGCGTGAATATACAATACATAAACGAGTATTGTAATATAATCATTTTATTATTTTGCTCGTCGCGTTGTCGACGTGAACTGTTAAAATATTGTTTATAAAATATCACAGGTACCCGACGACGACGAGTGTTCTAATGTGTGGACGATCACCGTTCGACCAAGACTCGGCGGGAAAATGCGAATGAGCCGGGATTCCATTTTTACGGTTGAAAACCTGCAAATCTTAACACGCGTCAAATGTGACGAAAAATAAGAAAGATTGCATTTAGCTACTATGCATTAAAATTCACTATTTGTGGTACTCCATTAAAATGAATCAGGTCAAATATAACACCGACAATGGGATATTCCCTATCGAAATACCCAAACAGTTTGAAGTTATAATATCAAGATTCAGAATCGGACATACTCAAGTTTCCCACAGTTTTTTAATAGACAAAGAAGAACCTTCAATATGCACATCCTGTGGTGTCTAAGTCACCATCAACCACATTCTCACTGAATGAGCACAACGTCAGAATTAATCACAACCTGCCTAAATCACTATCCGAAATACTCCACAATCGCCAAAATCGCCAAAATCCATAACCAACATTATTCAATTCATCACAGAAACCAATCTTCAAATAAAAATTTTAAATTAATATTTAGAAAAATAATTTGTTATCGATTTAAATTATTTGTAAACAAAATGGCCCATGTCACCGAGGGTGTGGTATTAATAAAAAAAAAAAAAACGATTTGTGGTGTACAACTGGTATTACATATTGTTTGGTATTAGGTCAAAAAATGTATATACTTTGTAGGTACAACTCAATTATTCAATCTATCGATCACAATTATAAATTATACTACAGAAGTTTTTTAGTGATCATAAATGTTTTTTTTCTTTTTTGTTACAATCTTCGTAGCATAACTTTATTATAATATTTTGTTGAACTAAAGTCTAATGCAATTTTTTTTTATAAGCATCAATATAAACTAGGAAAAACATCGTATTGTACTTTCAAACATTGCGTGCCTATTTATATTTGTGTATAATATGTTTATATAAATAATAAAAACTCATTGTTGCTTATCGATTTAAAAAACAAATCCTTAAAATATAAACATCATATTATCATGCGTGATGATTTGCACCATGTCACAACCGCCAAAGATGCCCTTCGCTAGTGAGTCGCTAAATACTTATTTTAGAACATTATTGTTCGTGATCATTCAAGTAAATTAAAATATAAGTAATAGGCGCCATCAAAATCTGCACAATAAAATAACAACATAATATTATTTGTATTTCAACCTTATTAAATTGCATAGTACAATACAATGTTATTTCTGAGTAAAAACACATAAAATTAATCCACGGAAAAAAATTGTAATTCTAATGAAAACTAGAAGAGTCTCGACAACTATTTACATTGCTAAAAATGTAAAAACCATTTTGGCTCTTTTGAAAAGTAGAGTGTATGTCGCTCAGCGCTAATAGCCTTTTAACCGTCGAACTTTAATAATAATACCTCCACGTATTTATTAAATTTTTTATTCATCTGCGGTCGAACTCGCTTTACATATTGTTATTCTCGTACGCGTGCACTACAATGATAATATTATTATGCAACCGGTCATTGTTATTCAAATTACGTAAAAATTAATGCACTTTGGTGTTCGCACGCGTTTATTATTATTACTGACTTTTTTTTCCTTGAAAACCTTTTTTGTTACCACAAAAGTCCGGTTCAATGTTTTATACTTTTGTACCTTATCGTTCCGAGCACAACCTCCGTATACACGAACGTGGGTTAATTGGGTTGTTTCGCTATCGGCATCCAACGAGACTGCAATCGAACCGTATATTTATTACATAGCGTATTTCAACAAATAACGATCCAACTAGGTTATATGTTTCTCGGGCTCGTCTTGGCTAATGTCGATGTACTTAATACCAAATTATCCGAGATCGCATTGATATATAATTAATAAAATAATTAATACGTATTTCATGTGCAACGTCATGTAGGTACTAAGTTTTGTCCTGTTACCTGCTGGTAATTATTATTTTCAGGTGATGGTCCGGAAATAGTTCTAAATGTGCATTAATAAGCATAATGTTTCACAAATAATGATTCTTTTAGTTCCCCCTTAAATTAAATTCATTATTGGCATGTTATTGTGAGTTTTGCGTCACGAAGGGAGTTAAAAAAAAAAGTAAAAACGCATGTGCTCGATCAGCATACACTAGCACGATTATTATATTCCCTAAAACAAACCTAAACAAATGGAAGGACTAAAAAAATAACAGAAACATCAAGAACAATAACATATTATGATGGTATTAAATGTTATATTATCATTTTATCAATGGTCATGAAAACCATCACAACCTACTTCCATCGATACTGAAAATAAATTAAAAGCTCTTCTCACAGTGGGATGGCAAAGGCCGAAAATAAATACACCAAACACTTTAAACGGTGCGCAAAGAACTCATAACTTATGTGTATGTGTGTGTGTTTGTGTGTGGATGTGTGTGGGTGGGTGGGTAGTTGCGTGTTTGAGATATTTCCAATAATAGAACGCTTTGATATTATTCATTTTTAATGACCTATACTTCATAAAATGTTTAAACTTGCATTTGTTGACATTTACAATTCAAGTAGGTACCTATAACTAATTTTAGCGCATTTTTTACTGTTCAGTGGTGAGCACTATTATTAAATCCACATTTCCATAACAACAATAATATATTTATACTTATAAACTACTATACAATCGGCATTTCGATCACCATAAAACGTTTTATATCTGTAACATAATTTATTATATACATATATTATATATGTACCTAGTCATAAAATATTGCAGTAAGTACTTGAAGCCGGAGTCGTGTTATACGTATATACGAGTATATACTAAGTTTAGATTATCATGGAATAATAAATCAACTTATTGACGTTTCCGAAAGACCATAATATAATATTATCGTGTGTGGTCAAAATATAGGTATTAAGTTTTTTTTCTCTTAGAGGGAACACCACAATATAATAGTACATTATACATTCGTGTGAAATTTAAATTTGAATATAAACTTTTCCACTTTCATCAATAAAAAATATATTAGACTCGTATCGAAATACAGGATTTTCGAGGGAGTTAAAATCTAGGAATAATATCAGGGTAGAAAAGGGGGACACCCGACACAGTGGCCATGGCACCCCCACTCCCATCGGCTGCATTATAAAACGTTTTTCATATTTATTTTATAATCATATATACCTACTATCCATAGACAAGTATAATATTAGTACGTTAGTAAAATATATGATAATATATATATAATATTATAATATTACTTAATTACTATAAAATGGTAATAGAAATTGTATTAAAGTATTGCCTATATTTATTAATTTTTTTTTTATTGCCACTCTTCAGAACTCTTGGCTACGCCACTGGTTGGTAATATAAATGTTTCGAAACCCGCGGTATAGTTGGATTGCGCCCTGTGTACATGATATATAGGTTGCGGTTAACATATTATCTCCATCCGTATACCATACGTAGGTACCTATATATATATATATAAATTAAGATACAAGCTTCATATGTAATGAACTAAGATAATGAATTACTTATTATTATTATTAATATACCTAAATTATTACGAAACAAATCCGTATTCCTCTGCAAAGAGCGGTGGTGGGACGGGTTCCGTGACGTTTAATGACGCCAATATTCCACGGCTGAAACGATGGCACCAGAGACAAATATTTCCATTCGATTATAATTAGACAGAACGGCTTGCGAGATAAGTGCGTATAATAAACGATTTTGGGGGAGGCGGTGCCCAAGATTCGGCAAGAGTGTGGTATTATAAATAACGCACTAGCAATTAGCGAGAACGTACATGCCCTATCACCCGATATTATTCGTATTACTATTATTTTTTTATTTTATTAAAATTATTAAAATTATTATTATTATTTGCATTATTCTTATTACTACACGTACGCCGAATACACTGGAATAATTGTAGGTTATTATATGCTTCCCACTGTTTCAAGTGGGGACAAGAACACACTTCTGAGACCTATGTTCAAAAACAAAAATAGCCCTGAGTAGTGACGATCATACTTCAAGCGATATATCCAAAGTACAAATATTATAATTTATTGTCAGGCGTCTAATTATTCAATCCATCACTCACCTACAGTAAGAATAATAAAACATACCATACTTTTTCAACTATTCAGTAAAAACCGATTTATGCTTAAGTTGCTTCCGATTACAACAGTATACATATAATATTATCATCGAAATACTTAATAATAGTATAAAATAATGATAGATTCGTCATTTCTGAGCGAACTTATATCCTGAATTAATTGTTATTGTTAATATTTCAGTTTTTTTTTTAAAATTATTACCATAAATTCGTTATATTATTCTATTACTATACCGTTATGAGTACATAGGGACGTTTCTAATGTTAGTTCTTGATTTTTCGTTTATTATAATACAGTTTCATTATTTTATCATTATGTACAACTATTATGTATATGAACCTAACTATCTATATTTAAAAAATTTTATTGTGTTGTATTAATTTATATGTTTATGTGACCTATTGTTAAAATCCAATATAAAATACGATATTATAGTAGATGCCCGATTGTTTTTGGAAAACGGTTCGTTGTCTTCAATTTATAGGATGTTAATTGCCGGAACCGCCACCGTATAGGTACTCACATATTATGTTACTATACCATGCCAATAATACTTAAATACGCCATATCAAAGTCATATATATTTAATTAGTGAACGATGGGATTCTTAATATTAAATATTTTAATTAATAACCCAAATTATATCCTTCCATTAGACGAACACAATATTTAAGCTGTTTCTGTTTTTTTTTTTTTTACCGACCAGAAAATTAACATTTTATATACCTAATTGTTTTTATTCCGAATTCGGTTAAACCATTAAGCCATTAAATATTATAATAATATGTTCCACAAGTTCATAATAACGTAGCCTTACGTAATTTTCTATGATTATAATTTAGGTATATATATACATATATTAGTATAAAATACATAATTACATACGGAGGATATATAAATAGGTACCCACTGTTATGTCGGGAACGCTTTTCATTCGTCGTCAATTTTATATTGTATTAATATTTTTTTTATTATTATTTTATATTCATTAATAAAAATAGAGTGGCTTCAAAACTTCAGTCCTTGGAACACATTTTACAACAGCACATATTTGAATTTCATTTTTCGTGTAATACGTTTTAGTACTACAACTAGAACACAAACAAGTTTTATCAAAACAAAAACGATCAAACACAAATCATGTATTTTTTTTACCTGCGGGGTAACCTCGTTTAAATTTTTTATAATTTGAAATAATATGTGATCGAATACCTCATATTTGTTCAAAAAAATGCCTTCTACCGTGTCCCCTTAACCATCGTATACCTAAATCCACAACAATTATTGTTAAGGTCATCGAAAAATTATAAGAGCTTCGTATAGGTATGCCTCATATTAAATATTGTTTAGTCTAAATGTTTAATTCGAATCGAGTTTAACAAATATGTTTCTATATTAGGTAATCAAAAATGTACAAAATCGTTATGATTGTAGATATTATATTATCGTACGATCGTTTCGTTAGGTAGTACCTATCTCGATGTACCTGCAGAGTACGAAATAAGTTCTGTATATTATATTAGTAAACTTTATTATCAGTTCATTGAAAAGTTAAATCCACATAGTGTAGTTTCGAGGTGTGTAAAAAATAAAGTCCAAGGCTGTGGAATTTGTGAAATTTGTATTCATTTTTATTCACGAATCGGATCAGAACGTAAAATGTGCGTGACGCGTACTTACGTGTAGGTATACCTAATATTATATGCTTATAATTCGCCGAACGGTTAGATATCACAAAGATTTCATATTATTAAAATATTCAATAGTTCCGATGAAGTCGAATGTTAAGTATTAAAACGTTAATTGTTATGCCGGGAATTATCGTTTAAAAAAAACATAATAAATAGTATTATACTAATTAATATAATATATGAAGCATACCGGTCTCTAAATAAATACTGCATTAGAACAAATCAACAACCATTTGTACAACTCACGCACGCAACCCTTCAATGCATATTTAATATTAACTAAAATGTAATTCCGAGTTATTGTTAATTGAACGCATCACGCACATATCTGTTGATCGAATTTTTATTCATACGTATATAAACCAACTACCTAGATCATTATACAACACTATATTTGTATATAAAAAAAAAAAATTATATTATTTCTGTGTTCAAACAGGTTCAAACATTTTAGTGATAACTAACAAACGATCTAACAATATAAATAATTAGTAAAACGGTAGAATAGTAAAATAAATACTTCATCTAGTATTACATAGATATAATCAGATTATATTTTTTCTAAAACCATTTTTAAGGGTTATTATCGGTAACTGCTCAGCAGAGTTTTGATTTAAGTACTTCAACATTTTGAAGAAAATCAATCACTGAATGATTTTCAGTAAAAAGGGATGGTTCTTATTTTAAAAATAGACGTTGGTTTCGCCAATAACTTGGACAATTATATTATGCTTAGGTAAAAAACTATCGGAAGTTTCGTAATATGGTTTTTCGGTACACTTGAAAATTCTAAAAATCAGAATTTGAATAAATGCATTTTCAAAGGATAAAAACGGTGGTGAGCTTTCTTAAAAAATTACTTATTATAACTTTGATGAGTTTTAAAAATCATTAAATGATAAATAAAATACAAATATGAGCCAAGCGTTATGTACATAATCACAGTTAAATTAATTATATAATATAATGTAAATTTGGGATTTCTAATAAAAAAAAATCATCGTCAAAAAATTCATGTCACATAAATTAAACCATTTAATAAGAAAGATATCTCTATACAATACACATTGGGTCGTATTTTGTATACCTATTATGTTTGTGAGATTTGATTTAATTTTAAATTGTTGAACTTTTTTTCATGCTATTTATTATATTATAAATTCATAACTATATTAATTTCAACTGAATTTCGTTTTTAAATATATTTTATAATTATTATTCTTTTGACATCGTGACAATTATCCTACAGTGACTTATAATCATTATTATAAGTTGGATGTGGAGATCGAGCTGATGAACAAAACTGTTTAGCGATTGTAAAAAAATAATGACCGGGACCTCCGCAAACTCTGTATTTTAGTTTAAATACCTGTGAGCGGTTAAATTATAATAATAAAATCGTTATTCTTGGAGCGATCTGTTATTATGAAAAATATACGAATCACCGGACAAAAGTCTGGGTACAGCAATTATGTGGTATTCTGTGGAAGTTTAAGTGTCATTTTCAGATTTTATGATAATTATATTGAAAAATAATATTATTTCTTTGATATTATAAAATGCTGATCGGTGTCGACGACATTAGAAGCTTATTCACACGCCATAAGCCTCTATGTTTGTTTAAAATGTAATATTCAATGTTACTCTTATACTATTAAACTCTACAAATTAAATTTAACGATACTATTTTGTTAGACTATGACCAGAACTGACGTCCATCAACTTTATTCAATCCACTCCGGAGGCGTTGGATATTAGGTTTTAATAAGAACGTGGTTAGATTAGAGAAGATTTACAACAAATCTAAAATAATAATTAAATCTTTGTTCGTCTGTATTGTTTATGTAATCAACGTACTGATAGAAGTATCATTAAATGATTTAAATCATTAATAGAAATTATCAATACTAAATAGAATTATGATGCCGATGCATTATTAATGTCGAAATAAGTACAAATGTTCTGTGTAAAGTAGTGAAATAAATCAATCTCGCTCCATAAGTAAAAATGCAATCATTACCAAGATGAATTTTTTCCATTTGTAAATCATATTTTCAATTTTGTATGTTATTATCATATCATATTGGCTCAAAAATATAGGCTTATACATTTAAACCTTTAATAAATCATAGTTTTTAATCGAACAAATGTTATTATTATTACTTTAACCTTACACATGCATGTAAGTGTGCATAAAATATGTGTTGTATTTAAATAAAAATGAACTGGATGATATATTTTATACAGTTATACATCCGTCGAAAGCATAGATTCAAATACACTTCAATGCGAAACAAAACAAAAACAACAACACCAACTACAACAATAAAAACCCTAACCATAACCATAAACGATTCGTATTCATTATGGAGGGAACGCAGCTTATAAATAATATATACTTATATAATATGTGTGATGGGGTTGATACGGCGCGAGCTATACCCGAAAACGATTTTTTACGAAGCCACTTGAACGAACATTAAGAGGATATCACAAGCCATTTGCATATTATAATAATAATAATAATAATCTTATGAATGCACTTATTGGACCATATAAATCGTAAACATAAATTACAGCGAATCGTATAGTGGAGCAGTGTATTGTTGTTCTCACGATGACCCTTTTGCGTATTATCGCCACCCAGTGGAAATACATATTATACAGGGTGAATAACACATCATGATCACCCTTTAATTTCCTAGAATAATGCAGTTGTTGGAATTCCGATTTCTTGAATTTTTAAGTACATACTAATAGAGCCATATTTTAAAATAGCCAATAGGTACTTAGATTTGTAGTATCACCATTTATAAGGAGTGGTCATGCAAACTTGTGTTTTGCAAATGAGAACTTCCCTTTTATACCATAGGCCTCAGATAAGTAGGTGTTTGGACATTTATTGATTAAATCTAAATTTAAACGATTTATTTCTTATAGTTATTATAGTTACTTCTTGTTTTAAAGGTTATTATGTTTAATAACGGTATTAAATCAAATATATAAATAAGATGTACTTAATATTCAGTTTTTAGTAGCTACTAATTTTAATAAGAACATTTTTACAAATATACATTTATATTAATGACTGTAATTTTAAAATTATCATATAGTCCCCTAGTTAAACCTACATTATCTTGAACTATTATCCTAGAAAAATAATGTTTTACGACTCTAAAGCTTTTAATTGTTCACATTTCAATAATAGGTACATCAATATTTTAAACAAATCTTATTTCCCAAATAAAATTAACAGTAAAGAGTTCGTCATTTTAAAAACAGGCGTTTGTGTCATAAGAGGCAGGCCACTTCTTTAATGGTTCTTATAAATAAATCGAAGTTATTGAAAATAATAATTAAATATTAAGTGTATGTACTTGGAAATTCTAAAAACTTGAATAACTGCATTATTGAATTTAAATTGGGGGTGAGCATGCTTTGTGAATCACCCTGTATAGTCTATATATAATAACGTGCAAGAACTACGAGTTTCCGGCGACGAAGGTCATCGGCCAACCGACTCAGACCGGACTTAAATAACAACACTAATATAATGATTATACGGTTAAATATTCGTATAATATTCAGTGCCGATCGGGAGTGGTTCGTCGCGAACGACGAAATAGTAAATCTGCGGAACACAAACCTCGTGCATAATAATAACATAATATAATGGAGGAAATGTATAATACGACAAATTTAAGCCAATATACTCGAACAGTGTGCAATAATTGAACGATATGTAGGTATATAGCAGAGTGAACAGTTCACACAGCCGACCGATAACTGCAGTATTTGTGGCACAAAAATATTTTAAATAATTATTATCAGTACATCTATTATTATAGTATCGTGCTTCGCTTGAATTTGTTACCATCTCAATAATTTAGCACTGGAACGAGACAAAACGTCATCACACCGAGCTTGTCTTAGAGTTTTTGAAAACAAGTCAAACTTTGGCTTTTATAATATTTATATTCACCACATCACACGACACTGAATCAGTATTTATTTATACACTTCAAATTAAATTACGATTTTTCCAAGCGAAATAAAACCTGTTGATATAATATGTACATTATAATCGGATAATTCTATTGTCATTCGAAAATTGAATTATTCGTTGTTAAGACATAAATAAAATGAGCTGATTACAATTTGCTTCAATAATTACACTAAGGTGACAATAATATTTTACAAAAGTCAAAATCAAATGTTTCATATTAATTCTATTGTCCCACCCACCTAAAATTTTGCTTTTGTTATAAAACAAAATGTCTTGAAAGATTTATCGCATTCAGTTGATAATTGGAGGTCATGCAACACGTCACATGTTTTACCAAAGTTATTAATAACACCGATATCTTACTTGTGCTCACTTTATCGACCAAAAACGCCTATTACACATAATTTTCAATAAATACCAAAGTTCACACGTTCTGCTGCTACCGTGATGATTATTATTTTTTCGTAAAATATATCGTAGTGCGTGTCGATATCATATCGAGGGAGTTGTGCTGTTTATACTCCAGTTCACATATTCAAATATTTATTCAAGTATTTCTGCTCAGTTAATTTATATAACAATTATATATTATGATGTGTCTATATAATATATCTTACACTCAAGTATTCCATTTTTATATATTCTAATAAAACTTAATATTATTACTACTGAGTATAGGTAATTGTCAGCGGCGGATTCTGAATTTTAACCAGCCCGGGAGAATTTCGTTTCACCGGCCCAAAACTCCATAAATACAAAAAATTTATTGAAAATGTTGTAAAATTATAATAGGTAATACATAATAATAATTTTAGTTTGGTTAAATAAATTATTTAATATTCCTAATTTATTACTTACATAAACCATAAAAGTATTATTAATATATATGTATTACATAATATATATAATATATCAATTAATTATATCATATTCATTATTCAAGTGATGTATTGTATAGGTATATTATTCAACATATGACATTATGAACAATTGTGATAAACAGTGGAAGCACGCCTGCATATCATACTATACTGCATATCCTACATATCATATTAGGTAGGTACCTATTTTAATACAGATGCAATGATTTATCATTTTGTATTGAACAAAAAAATAAAACATAACATTATAAATTGTTAGGTACAACAATGTTGTTGTTGTCTGTTTTGTTGTTCTTTAATTATAGCCTATAGGTACTCACTTTTTGAATTGGTGGGATTGAAAATAATTCCGAGATTGGTCTACATTTGTTCGCTTGTGAAAATAAAAGTTTTTTATTTTTTTCCCTAGTTTTTTGGGCTCCGCCTTTACGTTTATTTTCCGACATTGATTACTCTAACAAAAAACACTTTAAAAAAAACGTTAACACATTACACCAGTCACCAAATTATAAAATAACACGTCTTCGTGCGTCTAGATTTTTAATCGATGCCAAAATCTATTTAAACAAAAATATTAATGTCATCTTTAATCAATGTTATCATAACGGCCGCATGCTAAATCGCGTGCACACTACAATACAAGCATAGACAATATATAAATTTATATTTATGTGTACAGTATGAATACAACCGTGGTCGTACGCTTGATATCTGCATTTTGATTGATTGTTTGTACTTCGGTTAGGTATTTCCAGTTACTGAGATAATACCGGGTTTATCATAAAAATTAGCTAGTATAGTTTTTATTTATAGATAATAATATATGTACTAACGCATTACACATAATATTAAAACTTATAGTTAACATAGTATGATGCACAAAATGTCATGTAGATAATAAAAATATTTTTATCGAAAAATAATATTTTTTTAAATAAAAGAGAACATAATATTTTAGTATAAATAAATTATAAAATCTGTTTTAGGATGATAGGCTCGTTAGCTATGACCGGCTCCGGCCCACCGGGAAACTTCCCGGCCTCCCGGTGGCACAATCCGCCACTGGTAATTGTAATATAACATGTTATGAGATACCATGTCGAGAGACCTGCACGACAGAAGTGTTGCTAAATCACCTATCCACAGCCCCGCGTCGACATAATTATTGTGTTGTTACTTATTTATCTTATTATAATAATATAATAATATTTTTTTAATTTTTTTTATTTTTAATATTATACCACCGGAACAAAAATGTGCTGTACAAATGATGTATCGATGAAAATTATATCGTATTAAGAATCGGTCGATTTTAACTCTGTGCCCTTTGCTTCTGTACGATTTGTATGGTTGTACACTTGTACCTATTGCATGACGCTATTAATACAAAAATTGTCCACATCTATACGAGAACGAATATGGAGGAAACTCAAGTATCAGAATATAATATATTATATCAGCCGTTCCTTTGACTTGTCAAACTTACAGCGACGTACGTTTTTTATTCTTGTAATTAGGTATGTCAGATACTTTTAATGATGTTATTATTTTAAATGTCTTTGTTTATCATTGCTATAAATATCATTTTAAATATTTTTTTTTTTTTTATTTAAGAAAAATCCTCGATAGTGTGACCTTTGGCTTGTTTTTACATGATAATATTATGTTCTTAAATAATTTAAATTAAATTGTACAATTCAATGTCTTTCAAAAAAAAATTATATTTTTGATGGATTCTTCGCCGAGGCCCAGTGCGGCGTGAAGTTGTCCCGCTATGTTGGGTTTTTATAGGGCCTCTTTTGTGTCTACATTATATGAGGATATGTTTGATAAGGCTGTATGACATAAGCGCCAAAGGTACAAAAATGACCTATCGTTTGCGCCAAAATTAATATTTGATATAAGTATTAAGTAGGTAGTTATTTAAAAATGTCTATATCTTATAAAAATTATATTATATTAATATTATTATGTTGGTAGTAAATTATAATATAGGTAGGTACATGCACATCAATATTTAATACATTTAATAAATTTGTTGGTTTTTTATAAAAATAAAATGTCGATGATAAATTATAATAAACATGCACATCAATATTGACGCTTACACGGATGCTTACGAAATAGGTACTAACAATATGCTATAACACATGCTCAAACACTGTCTATTTGACAATCTATCATAATCAAATAATACATTTGTCGATTAAGATTAAGCGTTTGGAGTTTTTGAGCGATATAGTTCTAAATTTAATATCTGTTATTTAATTTCTGGCGCTTTTGTACGATACGACTTTTTTTTTCTTATCTTATTTTGGCGCTTATGTCTTCCACCGGTTTGATAGAAGTTATTTTGAATTTTATACCATATTATCTAATCATTAGTTTTTGAACATGAACATCAAAAAAATTTCCTACATTCAGTCACTTCGCAATTTGAAATCAGCTCAAGCCAGATTAATTTGTTTTACCATCACAGAAATAATAATACCAAGTAAAAAGAACTAAGTCATAAAGCCATAACCTACCTACCTATTATATTAAATGTCAAAATGAACGGTATATGATCTATTGAAACTTTCAAAGCACTCGTTTTATTACAAAAACTCATCATCGTTAATATAATTTCAGTATATGACATTATTTATAATATGATATAACTAGTTTACTGCAAAGCCCACGAAATCTAAAATGGGGGAAAACATATAATTATTTAAGCTTTGATCAAATCCTCAGTACAAATTTATTAATATTAAAGATTTTTAAATGGGATGTAAATAAAAACCACAGTATTTTCTTGTTTAAACGATATTATTTAAAATTAAAAAAAAAAAAAAACCCCCATTAACAAATGAGGTCTGGAAGAATTGAGAAAGTCTCTATCGTCTATAAAAAACATATTATATAATAGGTGACTGTTGGGCTCCTATGGGTTAATCCATCCCTGATTGCAACTCTGCACATACAATATGCACACTAACAAACATATATATGTACGTTATATATAAGCAGCGAGCCACGTCGCAGCTTTTTTACACGGGCCCGCGGCAGTTTCTCGGCGCTAATGATATTCGGCGGAAACTGCGAAGCCGCCGCCGTCGTCACCATCCCCAATTCAGCCCTCCTCCATGGCGTAACATCTCAAATCCTCGACCACCCCCTACCCTGTGACACCGGACGCATATCACCCGCGAACCAACCCTCGTCGCCGTCGTCGTCGTCGTCGTATTCTTCTATGTATATAATATTATTTCGTATACGTTTTTCTCTCGCGGGGTCAGCCCGCGGCTCGTTTTCCGCCAAAGCCGTCGTCATCGTTGTCGCCGCCGGCAGTACGCACAAACCCTCTTAATCCGGTGCCCGATCGTCACCGTATACAAATGTATAAATATTATATTAAATTAAATGGTCACGCACTCACGCCACACTCGTGGTCCCGAACCGCGAGTTACAGAGTCATCCGAACAATGTTGAATAATATAGCAATGCCCTAAATGATAATAATATTATTATATTGTTTACGAACAAAAACATAATACAAAATTATACACTCGTATATACGATTCTGGATGCGAACCGAGAAAACGTTGACGTGACGCTGATTTTGGCGAAAATTCGAATTTAAACATATTATTTAGTTTGTTATTTCGACATACCTAAAAGCTTACCTATTTAATTCATGTTAAATGAGTTATATGCAATAACTTCAAACTTTACCGAATGATAATAATAATATGGTGGTTATCACAATGACTGAAATCTGGCGTATTGGCACGTTGTAATTTCAAAGGCTAATTCCAAGTTCAATGGCTGTGCCTATAATAATTGTACATACGTGTCCAAGCGGCAGTGTTTCGAAAAACAACACAGGTGAGTAAAATAGATAAACATATATTATTTTACAAAGAAGAACAAAGGCTGTACTAATTTTCCAACAAGAATTTATTCAATTTTAGTGTATGAAATATATCATGTATGGCTTTAGGTCAGATTTTCAACGAATGGTATATTTACTTTATAAAAAATTCGGATGAAGTTAAGTCCTCAGCAAGCATTTTGTTTTCTTTAGCTTATAAAAAAATCTTAAATATTGTCACTGGACTGGAGTACCGAGCGAGGGTGGTTAAAGCATTATTTTTATATCCTATAAGAAAACAAAAATCCAATTTTCACGACGTTCCACCTTTAAGAACTCGGTATTATAGGCAAGGGGACGTTAATCGAAAACATAGCTAAGACATTTTAAATGACTGAATTCTCCAATATTATGAAAATACACCCCCAGAAAGATTTTAGTACAAGTAAATAATATAATGGAAGATTACACGTCAGATGACTTCATTATTATTGTACGTTGTTGCACTTAATTTTTTTTTTTTTTGGTTGGGGTTGTAGTAGTAAAATCACACCATTAGAGGTCATAATACGGGTGAAAAAAGAAAGGCAACTACGCTACTTTTTATGGTTATTTTCTAGTAACTGTTTTAAAATTTCCTATTTGCGATAAAAAAAAAAAAACAAAAATAAAAATAAATATTATAAAATAGTTAAGTTATAAGACTTGATTTAAAAATCATATAAAAACTATTCATTTACATATATAAAACGAAATAGCATCAAACAAAATAATTGCAATTAATACCCGAGTCATGGGTCGGATGCAAAATCCATTAATTTAGTATCTATATATGTACTGCATACACATATTATAATAATAATACTCTAATGGTAAACATATGGACGCCAGTGAAGCTGCAAGGCCCTTGAACTCTGCAAACATCCTATGACTCACAAATCGGGACTTATTATTATTTGTCATATTGCATTTATCACTGCAGTACATAATATGTAGACTCAAAGCATAAGATTATTCGTTTTAACAGTACACACTTAATGTATCTTAAAGAAATAACCGAATGTGTTTTTAATATTATTGAAAAAACCTTAAAAAATAAAATTGGAAAAAAATTATAGATTTTTATTATTTGTTATCGATATTATTATTTATTTTTCATATTTAAATTGTTTTCAATAACAACATATATTTTTCTTTTTCAATCTAATTTTAACGAAAATTTCACTAGTTTGGTACATGTGTGTCATATTTATATGAGGTGAGTTAAGTAGAATACAATTCTTCGGTGCCATTAAATTCAACTCATCTAAACTTTAAATAGTCAATAGGAAACTAAACTAACCTATGGTGCTAATAGTATATGCAATATAAAAAAAAAAAATGATAAAATATGCAATTAAGTTATTACCATTTATTTACAAACTGTCATTAAGTGAAAGTGAAGCATTTTCTTATTTGAATAATCGTGTACATATATTACGCGAAAAAAACAGAAGTTACTTTTTATCTAAGCTAAATTAGTTTTGTTATTCTTACTTTCAAATAAATCATTAGCATTTTTAATAGATTTTAATTTTTAGTTTTTAATCACCAAGGACAAAATTATTAATTTTACAGAATGAAAATTATAAGTGTAATATTTATTTAAGTGGTATACATTACTAACCTTTACATAACTTTCATTTAAATACACCACAATTAAACAAGTTTCGAGATAATAGTTAAAATATGCAAAAATAATATACAAAATAAAAATAGATCATTTGTCCTATCATCTACGTATAACCACCCCTGCATATAAACACTAGACTTACTAATGGATTATTATTAACTAATCGATCCACCGACGAATATTTTAGTATAAAAAATTGTCATTCAAAAAAGTGAAACCTTAAAAATAATGATAAATATTGTTTTCAAAAACGTTGTTTTATAATGACTTCAAATTATTTACAAAAATTCTATGCTCAAAAACGTTAATAAGGTATTCTATACTTTGAGCTTTCATAGATAAAAATAATAAACTGTATCCCCTGTAAAGTACCTATGCTTTTTCTGTTCAAACAAACTACCAGGAGAGAAAGAACGACGGACGGATAAAAGTATTAAATTATTATACTCGTTGCAAAAAAATTACTCTTTAATCGAATTTGGCAATTATAAATCTAAAAATAGCCGTCCGACAGGATTGAGAGGTACCCGTCACAGCGTCTGCTGAGTTCTTTAGAACCTATACATAATTTTAATATACACTATTATCTATGTATAGAAATTATATAAATACGTTTTTAAAGTGTTATTGGTTTTCATTTATTTAGGGTTGCGGGTGAGATCGGCGAGGGGTTAGTGGAAAAATGTTTGATGTTAAATTTTCACGAAAAAAATTAGAAGTTACGCTTACTGGCATATTATATAGGTAATATATATATATATTGATAGATAGAAAGAGAGGTAAAATAATGAAGTGATATTATTATGTTCACATAATATATAGGTGAATATAATATATTACCCTTATAGCTGCAATCGAGTGGGTAGTATTATAGGTTGTTAATATATTACATTAGAAAGCGGCACAAAGTGAGTACATAATACGTAATACCTATGTAATAAAATATAATATTTTGTAAGGAAAAAGTTCAAAAAGACCTTCAAGTTCTCAGTAAATGTAACGAGAAAAACTCTAGTAACAGTAAGAGTGTACGTGAAACGTATATGATACTGTCCAGAGGCCAGATGGATTATATAATAATGTATTCAATTATTTTGTTGATCGACGAGACAAAATGTAGGTGGACAAAACTGCATGCATGCATATAATCGGGCGAGTAGCATCCATGTACAATACTTGTAATATGTTACGTCGTTGTTATTATTATAATTACTGTCATCATCTTCAGAGACAGACTAATAATGACGATTTTTTTGTTCGATTCATGTACTTGTGTAAAAGGATCGAGATTTTTTTAATTCAAAATGTTATATGAGTATGATTTTATGTCAATGATATTAAATAATATATTATGATAACTGTGGGCAATACAATTGTATATCTTATCAATTTTCATAGTTATGTTTATTTTAAACTAACTATACAATGTTCTACATACTTCTCCTCACAGAAAATAGTATACAGTAAATAATATCTGTAATTGTATAACATTATGATTGTACAATCAAAAAATAAATATTTAAATATTTTCTGGAGCTGTTGAATATTTAAATTATTTTTAACGAAAATTAAATAGTTGATTTCACATAACTCGAATCGTATTTATTATTATGAAACAGTATATGTGTCTAGTACATCATAGGTAGTAAGTTTTTATATAATATATATTAAATGTATAAATTAAAACACTATGGCACAGCTATCAACAGCGATGGTGTGGTCTTAAATTTTACAATTTATAAAATGAGTTAAATTTTGAAAGAAATATGATTTGATAAAATAAATAATATTAGTGATAACGGCGAGGACGATGAGATATTAGCAGAATTGTAATATCAGGATAGCCTGGATAGTCCAAATGAGACATAAGAGAGAAGAGGGTGATTATACACGTATGTTAGTGTATAGTAGATGGGTAGTGAATAATAATGGACAATGAAATAAATGTGTCTATAAAATGTCAACAACAACATCCTCGTGGTTAAAAAAGCAAAAGGAGGCAAAATCAAGAGCTAAAACGTAGAAAACCATATTTGTCGAGAAGGTATGTTCGACACAGAGTCAAAAATAAAAAATGAACTAGCGAACTAGGTATCTATGCTAAGAAGAGAAGATATGGTTAGGTAATGCACTAGCGAGTTTGTTGAAGTTATTTTAGCGTTAATGTCTCTATACAAGAATATGGGAGTATGTACCTAGCTTTTAAATGTAACAAAATATGTTAAATAATAAATTATATTTTGTTACATAACCATCACACTTGCTCCGGAGATTTGCAAATTTATTACATATTGATTAAATCAATGAAAAAATATATCTGACAGGTATATATAACTGCGCTATAGTTGAAAACACACTTAGCTTTTTATTTTCCACTCATATTTATTGGAATTGAAATAATTCGAGAACATTTTGAATTATCGCTACTCAAGTGGTTGTTCGGATGACTGTAGTTATCCACACCGAATGTATATTCGTACTTATTTTCCGAAAAAAATTGTTTGACCCACAAAATTGAACAACACAATATTGTCATTTGTAATTATATGATATTTTATTTTATTTGAACGTGGCGTGCTTCATGTCATTTAGATTTCACTATCATATTATTATTATCATAATGCTAAAACTATTGCGACGTGAAATAAATTATTGGTTTTTAATCTCGTTTAGCATAATTAATAAACATTTTATAATTGAAATAATGTACAACAAACGTGGAAAGCTTTCGAACAATAAATAATATCTATAATATACGAAATATAATATATTTACCTCGTATGGGTTACCAATCAGTTATATTATACACTATGTGTTAGATTTTATGGAGCCTCTTTGGTTTTCTTTCACTTGATTGTATGTGAAATACCTGTTACAATAAAGGCATAATTCCACATATAGGAGGTACACATATAAGTATACTGTATAGGTATATATTTACACAGCATACATTGATAACATACTGATAATCGTGCATTATAATATATCATAGGACATTTCAGTCGCAACATTGTGCATATGGATGTGCCCATAAATTAGTTAATTACATTTTATGTTTTTCGAGTGAAACCAAATAAAAGTCATCACACGCACAACAGATTTTCCGAATCAATTATTTCCGCTCCACTACATTTTATGCATATATTAATTTTTAATTGACATAAATGGCGGATTTCATCATCGTGCAGATGTCCGAAATGAACCTCGGAGAGTAAAATTATGTCAACTTGTCGACGAAATTGTGACAAGGCACGGCGATAGGTCGTGCAGCACCCACAACAAAACGCAATTACGAAACATTTGTCGGAGGTTGATGGGAAAAAAAACTATACACAGTTTGCCAAATGCTCGAAAAAATGTCGACTCCGCTTTCGACAAATCATATAAGTCCGTGTGTAACGACTGATGCGTGAGAGAGGTTCCACACCGAACAGGCCTGAATCGTACATTTCGGTTAAATTTGCACCTTTCAAACGTTTCCAGCAAAAATTTTAATCATTATTCGGAATAAGTAAATGAAATTAACTATTGTCTTAGTCGTTCGCATTCGAATTAAAAAGAAGTAAAAGTCGTTTTCGCGGCGGTGATTTAAAAAATAATTTTAGTGGTCTATTGTGCGCCCGCCGCCACCAGCCTCAACACGAGAGACTGGCGAACTGAAAAATTTGAATAGAACGACTAAGACTTTTAGAGATATATTTATTTACGGGTTTTATTTTTTTTTTGTTACAGTATTTAAAACGACGTAATTTGTTTCGTTTTTGCACCGAAGTTGTTTATTCAATGCTTTTTTTTAAAAAAAAAACTAAATTAAAAATCAGTTTTACTGTAATAGCTTGTTTCTTTTCTTTCTTTTATCCCTCTACGCAAAAAAAATCAATGAAACGGCGTAGGTAGATATTATTAAACCGAATAACGATCTTATCCGTTAAACGTTCGCGTATCTATATATATATATATAATATTATATTTTAACATCACGCGTATAACATAATAATATTATATATTATTTTGTTGAACCAGCTGCGGGGATTTAAACGAATTATATGCGTTGAATTATAGCAGCAGTTTATTAGTCGTTCGTCGATTACAGCCGTGAT